>NC_134358.1:533811544-533821544 GCF_048569485.1 Anomaloglossus baeobatrachus | reverse complement strand
GTGTATACAGTGTGTGTGTGTGTATACAGTGTGTGTGTGTGTACAGTGTGTGTGTGTGTGTGTGTATACAGTGTGTGTGTGTGTGTGTGTGTATACAGTGTGTGTGTGTATACAGTGTGTGTGTGTGTGTATACAGTGTGTGTGTGTGTGTGTATACAGTGTGTGTGTGTATACAGTGTGTGTGTGTGTATACAGTGTGTGTGTGTATACAGTGTGTGTGTGTATACAGTGTGTGTGTGTATACAGTGTGTGTATACAGTGTGTGTGTGTATACAGTGTGTGTGTGTATACAGTGTGTGTGTGTGTGTATACAGTGTGTGTGTGTGTGTGTGTGTGTGTATACAGTGTGTGTGTGTGTGTATACAGTGTGTGTATACAGTGTGTGTGTGTGTATACAGTGTGTGTATACAGTGTGTGTGTGTGTATACAGTGTGTGTATACAGTGTGTGTGTGTGTATACAGTGTGTGTATACAGTGTGTGTGTGTGTATATAATATATTAGTGTTATATAAAAAGTGCAGTGTGTATGTAAATATTAAATCTGTGTGCAGTGTGTATATTTAAAATATATTATGTATTTGTGAGTGTATACATAATGTGTGTGTATATAGATCTCTATCTGTATATATAAATCTAATGTGCACTTTGTGTTTTCCTTTGCAATCCATTTCTGTGACCGTACATCCATATTATAATGCATATTCTTCCTTTTGTAAATCCACTTTAAGTATCTGAACATCCTCTGTTTTCTGCTTGTCTGTGTTGTAGGTATTTTCAGCAGCGCGGATGTAGCAGTGTCCTTCCCCAGTGCTTTGTCCGGCTCCAGTACACCAGTTTCCAGTTCACTTGTATCACATTTATCCACTGCTCTTCTACAGCCGGGAGGATCCTCATCCCCATTGCCTTCCTCTTCAACTACTGCCCCTGCCAGCACTACTACTACTCAGGTAGGGCGGCATCTCCTCATTGTGCTGTAGACTATATCATCTAGTAAGATCTTCCATATGTCAGTAGTAATCTCCATGTATATACGTCTAGTTGGAAACTATTGTTGTGCTATTTTGATACCTTATCATTTTTATTACTTTACGGATATATTTTCTGGTGTATATTTACTTATAGCGTAAAGGTGGTGTCACACATAGTGACGCAGCAGCGATCACGACCAGCGATCTGACCTTATCAGGATCGCTGCTGCGTCGTTACATGGTCGCTGGTGAGCTGTCAAACAGGCAGATCTCACCAGTGACCAGCCCCCAGCTAGCAGCGACACGTGGAAGTTCAACTAAGGTAAATATCGGGTAACCAAGGAAAGCACTTCTCTTGGTTACCCGATATTTACCTTAGTTACTAGCGTTTGCCGCTCTCACGCTGCCAGTGCCGGCTCTCTGTTCCCTGCACTACTAGCCAGAGTACACATCGGGTTAATTACCCGATGTGTACTCCAGCTACGTGTGCAGGGAGCCGGCACTGGCAGAGTGAGAGCGGCGGATGCTAGTAACTAAGGTAAATATCGGGTAACCAATGAAAGGGCTTCTTGGTTACCCGATATTTACCTTGGTTACAGCTTACCGCAGGCTGCCAGATGCCGGCTCACTGCTCGCTTCAGTTCATCACTCTTTCGTTGTCACACACAGCGATGTGCGCTTCACAGCGGGAGAGCAACGTCCAAAAAATGAAGCAGGACATTCAGCAACGACCGGCGACCTCACAGCAGGGGCCAGGTCGTTGCTGGATGTCACACACAGCGACGGGACGTCACTGCTACATCCCAGAAAATGGTGACTTGGCAGTGACGTCGTCGTCGCTATGTGTGACGCCACCTTAACACATGTTTTAATTTGTATTCCCTAAATCAATAGTTTACATGAAAAAAAGAAACTTTGTAATATATCTTGTCAGACAAATCTGCTTCTTTCTCCTCCAGGACTGATAGTTCTCAAAATTCTCCATTCATAGGTAAAATCTGTATTCAGGGAATAGATTTTTACATTACTGAGATAGAGGTCAGCTGTTACTAATGATATTCTATGGTCAGTGAGTGGGGAGGAGAAGAAAGGGGGTCGCGGCAGCGCTCCTCATCCCCTCCCATCTACATACAATGTTATAAGCACCAGCTGCCATCTATCTCTGTAATGGGAGAGTCGTCACTCAATAGAGATTTTAACTCAGAATTGAGAATTTTTCAGAATGATTGATCAGTCCTGTGGCGAAAGAAGTGGATATCTCTGATAAGAAATATTACAGAGTTTCTCATTTTCATGAGAACTATTGATTTAGGAAATTAAAATGGTTACGCCTTTAAATTGTCAGTTGCATTGTATTAATAATGCAGATTTATTGTCCTGAGATATCTGCTGTTATATTCACTTGCTTGTTGTAGCTATATTTAAAGGGATGGCCCAAGTTTTTTTTTTTATTTGTATTTTTTTTAAAGCCTGCATAAAACAAGGATTGCTTTAAAATAATAAAGCAATACTTACCTGTTTCATCCACTGCTCTTGTGGTAAGTCAGTCTATTAACATTAGCCAAATGTTTACATGACCACTGCAGACAATCTCCTGCATCAGAGGTGATGTCTTTATGTACTGGACAAGTAGATGGCTGCAGCGGTCAAGTGGGGGAGACATCATGTGATCAGCTGCAGTGAAGTTAGAGACCACTGGATACAGCTGAATCCGTTATTTAAAGGGAACCTGTCACCAGTTTTTTTTTTTTTTCCCTATAAGCTGCGGCCAGTACCAGTGGGCTCTTATACACAGCATTCTAACATGTATATAAGAGTCCAGGCCGCTGTTTAGAAAAAAACCCAACTCTTTATAATACTCACCTAAACCGGTTGCGGCGGGGAATGTGGCTCAGATGGGTGTCTTCGTCCTCCTGTGCCGGCACCGCCTCTTTCGGCCATGTTTGTCCTCCTTCTGAAGCTGCGGTGCATGACGCGGCTACGTCATACACACTCGCCGGTCCCGCGCATGCGCACTTCAATACTTAGATCTGCCTTGCTCAGGACCTGAATGCCGGCGAGTGTGGATGACGTCTGACCCGTCATGCACCCTGACTACAGAAGGACGACAGAGGCGGCACCGGACAACAGAGACTCCCATCTGAGCCACATCCACCGCAGCACGACCGTTAGGTGAGTATTATAAAGTGTTTGTTATATCCCCGGCCTGGGCTTTTATATACAGTATGTTAGAATGCTGTATATAAGAGCCAGGTGGTGGCTGCAGCTTATAGGGCAAAAAATTGGTGACAGGTTCCCTTTAAAAATGGACAAAAATATTGTGTCTGCACAACTTTTTTTTTTTTTTGCCAAAGGATCCGCTCTAACAGAGGATTACTGGGCATGTGAACTCAGGCTTATTCTGCAGCTACACTCCGGTCTTCCCCCATACTAATTTGCTAGGTTAGCATGGTGTATTGGGAGATGGAAGACGATTGATGAATACACAGGATTTGTTTGTGGTCTGTTACCATGGAGACACATGAACAGCTGGAGGCGCAAAATGGCACAAAGTAGCCTTTTTGCAAAGTTGCTTCATTTTAGATTTTTTGGAACAATGGACAAAAAATAATTGATGGCCAATTTGGACTTTCTTAAGGTAGAACAAGAAAGTAGCAAGTGCTGTTTTCTTATGAGAAAGATTCTGTATATTTATAGAATATCTATAGAATCCTTGTGTCTGTGGCCACTTTATGTAATGCATTTCTCTTTTTTTTTTTTTTACTCTGATCTTTTGAGAAATATGAAAGGCTAATGTAAGGAGACTGAAAATGCAGAGAAAGGGGCTCTTGAATACCTCCATATTGATCGGAGATGAGGGTCCCTGGTGTCCACTTTGTGTTTGTGAGCCCCTAATGCTGCACATCTAGTGTAGTGTAAGGCTATGTGCACACGCTGCGTTTTTTTTTTTTTTGACGCTGCGTTTTTTTGTGCGTTTTTGGCTGCTAAAAACGCACAAAACCGCACCCGCGGTAAAAAAACGCATGTGTTTTTACCGCGATTTGGTGCGTTTTTGGCTGCGTTTTGCTGTTTTTGATCTCTGCGTTTTTCCAATGCATTTCATGGGGGGAAAACGCAGAAAAACACAGGAAATAATTGACATGTCCATTTTTTTTTTCTAAGCTCAAAAACGCAGCTTAAAAAAAGTTGTGTGCGGACAGCAAAAATGAAAACTCATAGACTTTGCTGGGGAAGCAAAGTCATGCAGTTTTGAGGCCAAAAACACACCCGAAAAACGCGCAAAAACTCAGCGAAAAACGCACTGTGTGAACTTACCCTAACTGTGTAGTACGGGATTCTTATCCCCCCAATGCATCACGTGTCTGACGTTTCGGCTCGGCCTTATCTTAGAGCAAGGACAGATCACTAGAGCTGAGAGTGGATGGATAGTGGGGTCTGGGGGTCTGCATCGCTGGGTGAGCATATAACACTTTCAATGCTTTCTGACACATCTTGGTGCTATGATACAAAGTATCCCCCCAGGATTGGTAAGTTAATTTACACTAATGAAGGCTTATTTCACAAAAACACATTGTGAGCAAATAGACAACCCAACCAGGACAGGACTGATGCAATGCTCACCTGTGGGGGTTGCATCATTTTGAGGATTCCTGCCCTCTCCAATGTCTCAGGCCGGCAGGGATTCAGCCCAGTTTACTCCAGGCTGTTTTTGGCATCCAGTATAACTAGGACCTGTAAAATGTCATTCTTCCCTGCGCTTGTGTCAGCATTTTATGGAGTCAGCTGCTAACCCGTCCCCCAAAATAAGCAGTCCTGCACCCCAGTGATAGGCCAAATACTGTGCACTTTAGGAGATGTCCAGCTCAGGAGTCTGTAAATAAAAGGAAATGATCAGAGACTGCAAGAAATCGCCCCAAAAAGTGAGGATTTGTAGGTGTCTTAACTACCTGCGGTTTGGTTTGGCTTTTGCTGGCTCCACAGCGACACGTGGTCGCCCTTAAATCTGCTCCGCCTCATATGTAGAATGGTTACATACCCGAAACCATATGGAATTCTACGCAATAAGAAATCATTGTCATTCAGTGGTACAGTGCCGCCAAACCGTGCCCTCATAGGGGTGAGCCAGGCACAGGCAGACATACCTTTGGTACAACCTGTGCGGCTGCACAATGACCCAGGAGGTCAGGGGCCCATTTCTACCTCCAAAGACTTTTTTTGAGCCTTTGGACTGCAAAGAGCCCATATACTGTTCTTGCCCTCTTCTGGCTGTGTCCGCCAGTGGAGCCGAAATTAGAGAACGATGGCTGCCCTCTTTCCAGATCGGTGCCGCCCCTGCTTGAGTTGTCTGGTATTAAAGCTCATTGAAGTGAATGGTTCAGAGCTGGAATATCGGACACAAGCTTACCTGTGCACTTAGAAGACTCTCAGCCAGTGCAAGCATCCGGCTGATCCGCCCCGACCGGATCGTTCATCATCTTCTGTGTATAGAGGGCTGTGCGGCTGACAATACGCAGGCTGTATGGGCACAGATGGACATTTTATTCTGGAAGACAGGAATGGCACTTGGAGGACGCCTCCCAAGTAAGAAACAATTTGCCTGGCACTGTAATTTGCAGCCTTAGATTACATGGAGCCATCTTTCTGCGATTCCGCTTGTATTTTGCTCTGGTTCTTTTCATTTTAATCTTATCTGCTGATCGTTGTTCTCCGCTGTGTCTATTTAACCCAATTACGCTGCAATCATTTGTCAAACAAAACATGGAGCTGTTTACATACAGCGCTATCACTAGAGAGGGGCGTATGGAGACAGCAGGAAAGCGAGGCCTTCACCCGGGATCCAGAATATCGCAAATACCACATGTTCAACCTAAGAATATGTGCATAGACACAGTACTGTGCGCGCCCCACACCTACCAACCGGCTTTCTTCATCTGAGCTTCAAGACCCCCTTGGATAACATCCTCCTGATCTCTGCAACCATAATAACGTAGATTGCATATTTTGCACTGATGAAGGCTAAGAAGCCAGAAACAGGTGTGCAATTCAGGATAAATGGCTGATTACACACTGGCCTAATTACACTAGCAATTGGACCATGTTTAGACCATTGCTCTGCATACGGTCTTATACAAAATCGTGGCAAAAAAAAAAACGGCAAACCTTTTGGATACACCCAAGCGAGGCATTCAACCACTTGAGAAGCTCCGCAGTTGTGATACATTGGGATCCTGCTTGTTAAAAACGTCTTCCATTTCTCAGGGTAACGGCTAACTCACCGGCAAAACTGCACATCCGGTTGTTATGCCCATACCTAGGATTATCCTTTAAACACTAGGGGAAAAAGGGCAATTAGGATCTCTCTGCCCATATATTTTTGTTATTGGAGATGAAATTGGTACATTGACAGAAGTGGCTATAAGGAGAGAAACGGTCTTAAATCATAAGAGTGTCTATACAACGTCTCAGATCATACGCCTGGGTTAAAATTTGTAAGATCTGCTAGAAAAAAAAACAACAAAAAACAAACTACCACCCCCTAGTGGTTAATTCCTCATGCAAAATAGTTGTTTATCTTTGTGACATACAGTGGAACCTTGGTTAACGAGAACAATCCGTTCCGGGACTGTGCTTGTTATGACTCCCATAGGAAGTCATTGCAATGCAGACAATTCCTTCCACAACTTGATAAATGTCTCATCCTGGTCCCATATTGTGCCATTCCACACATGCACAAACACGTGCGCGCACACACACACACACATATATGTATTATGCTCGCCTTACCTTCTGTTCCATCGCCGGTCTCCTGGATCTTGCAGTTTGCCGGTACAGGATGTGTATCTGGTAACAATCGCGACGAGGGAGGAACTCCCGCTGACAGAGCGCTGACGTCAAAGGCAGGAGCCGCTTGCCTCTGACTGGCCAGCGCGCTGCCTTTGAGTAGCGGCTGACAGCGGAAGTTCCTCCCTCGCCGCCATGGTTGCCGATACACATCCTGTACCGGCGAACTACAAGAACCTTGAGGTCGGTGATGGAACAGAAGGTAAGGTGAGCATAATATGTGTGTGTGCTTGTGTGGACTGCACGAGTGGCTCAGAGCGCGGTGGATGTACGGACCCGGAAATGTGTGCAGTGAGTATTTGCTCGTTAAGCGAAATACTGGGTTACTCGTAAAGCGAGGTTCCACTGTATATAGTATTGGATCATATCATTTTTTCGGCATTGTAGAATAGTTGTGGGGTATCCCCAATTGCAACAGGCTTAGATTGCTACAACACAGCTCTAGCGCCCCCAACTGGTCTGGAATCTTACTAATATTAAAAAGATCATTTAATCATATTTACTAACATAAAACTAAATAACCATTTTTTTTTAACCACCATTTTTTTTGTTCCCCCTGTTGATTGATTTATTGCCTTCCCACTGAGCCGAACAGGGGATTGTGGACATGCTGAGCTTTTGGATTTAAAGGGAAAGCTCTTCTCCCCCCCCCCCCCCCCCCTGCACAGGGTTTTAAGTAAGAAGAGGTCAGAGGGTGGTGGTGGGGGGGGTAACAGGAATTTACAGCTAGGGGGGAAAAAAAAAAAATTGTTTAAAAGAACAGAGAGTCCTCAGTGGTTGATACCACCAGCTAGGGGGGGAAATTCTTAGGTAACATGTGACCCAACAGGAAGAACAAAGGAGTCCCAGTACTAGAGTAATCCTGTATTCGGTCTAATTAAAATCCTTCCAATCTTGTTTTAGCCCTTGTCCCGGCGAGATTGGCTTCGCATTGAAATCATCATTGAGCAGAGTGCGGCTGCATGGCCCTGCACCGCGCTGCATGCTGAGATGGCTCCATCTTATATTTTGCTCGTAGCGGAAAATGCTTTTTGCCTCCGAGCTGAGGCTTATTTAGTGTGGCTTATCCGGTGCTCCTGTGGCAACCATCAGTCTCCAGGCAGCATAGCCGCAGTGACCCCTTCATTGAACGCAGCGTAGCTGGACCTTAATTTAGCTGCCTAAAACAACAGTGATTTCAAGACCACGTTGTCTAATAGTGGAGGCTCCACTGTCCTCCATATCGTCCCTCCACGACACAGACAGCGCCACCACTTTCTACAACACCACCCTCACATCAGCTATTGATTCAGTCGCTCCCCTTGTGCATGGCAGAGTGAGACGAATCAATAGACAGCCCTGGCACAACAGCCTCACTAAAAAACTTAGGCAAAGGTCTAGGGCTGCAGAGCGGCGGTGGAAGAAAACACACTCCCAGGAAGACTTCACCACATTCAAAAATGCAATTCACACATTTCGTTCAGTCCTCACCTCCGCTAAACACGATTACTTCAGAAACCTCATATCCTCTCTAACACACAACCCCAAACAGTTATTCAACACTTTCAACTCCCTCCTTCGCCCACCACTGCCCCCTCCAACCTCCCTCATTTCTGCAGAAGACTTTGCCACCTACTTCCAAGAAAAAATCGACCTAATAAGGCAAGTCTTCTCTGCTCAGCCACCACAACCCCTTCATGTAGCTGACCACTGCCCCTCCCCCATACACTTCCTCCCCACCATCACCGAAGGAGAGCTTGCACGTCTGCTCTCAAAAGCGCACCTCACCACCTGCGCACTTGACCCCATGCCATCCCACCTCCTTCCCAACCTCACCACCATCCTTATTCCAGCCTTAACCCATCTCTTCAACCTATCTTTAACGACCGGAACCTTCCCCTCTGCCTTTAAACATGCAACAGTCACACCTATCCTAAAGAAACCTTCCCTCGACCCAACCTCTACTACCAGCTACCGCCCCATATCACTACTCCCACTTGCCTCAAAACTCCTGGAACAGCACGTCCACGCTGAACTTTCCTCCCACCTCTCCTCTAACTCTCTCTTTGACAACCTACAGTCCGGCTTCCGTCCACATCACTCCACCGAAACTGCCCTGACTAAAATCACAAATGACTTGCTTACTGCCAAAGCGAACAAGCACTTCTCTATACTCCTACTCCTAGACCTGTCCTCAGCCTTCGATACCGTTGACCACTCCCTGCTACTACAGATCCTCTCTTCCCTTGGTATCAGAGATCTTGCCCTCTCTTGGATCTCTTCATACCTCTCAAATCGCACTTTTAGTGTCTCCCACTCCCACACAACCTCTTCATCCCACCATCTCTCTGTTGGCGTCCCTCAAGGCTCTGTCCTAGGACCCCTACTTTTCTCTATCTACACATTTGGCCTGGGACAACTCATAAAGTCCCATGGCTTTCAGTACCACCTATATGCCGACGACACCCAGATCTACCTCTCTGGCCCAGATGCCACATCTCTGCTGTCCAAAATCCCGAAATGTCTATCTGCTATATCCTCCTTCTTCTCCTCTCGCTTCCTAAAGCTCAATGTGGCCAAAACTGAACTAATCATCTTTCCTCCGTCTCACCTACACTCTCCACCTGATCTATCTATTACAATAAATAACACCACGCTCTCGCCAGTACCCAAAGTTCGCTGCCTCGGAGTGACCTTTGACTCTGCCTTATCCTTCATACCACACATCCAATCCCTCACCACCTCCTGCCGTCTTCAACTCAAAAATATTTCCAGAATCCGCCCTTTCCTCAATCTGCAATCTACTAAAATGCTAGTGCATGCCCTCATAATCTCCCGCCTCGACTACTGTAACATCCTCCTCTGTGGCCTCCCTGCCAACACGCTTGCCCCTCTCCAGTCCATCCTTAACTCTGCTGCCCGACTTATCCACCTCTCTCCTCAATACCACCCCGCTTCTCCTCTCTGCATGTCCCTCCACTGGCTTCCAATCTTCCACCGTATCCAATTCAAACTTCTAACACTAACCTACAAAGCTGTGCATAATCTTTCCCCTCCGTACATCTCCGAACTAATCCCCCACTACACTCCAACACGTCACCTCCGGTCCTCCCAAGATCTCCTCCTCTCCTCCTCTCTCATTCGCTCCTCACACACCCGACTCCAAGACTTCTCCCGAGCATCCCCAGTCTTCTGGAACTCGCTGCCTCAAC
>NC_134358.1:533734044-533806544 GCF_048569485.1 Anomaloglossus baeobatrachus | reverse complement strand
TATGTATGTGTATGTATATATATAATCTGTGTGTGTATATATATATATATATATGTGTATGTATATATGTACATATGTATGTTTATATGTATAAATGTATATCTGTGTGTGTATTATATTTTCATGTGTGATGTATGTATTATATAATCGCGTGCGTATCTATCTATATATATATATATACATACATACAATACACACACGTGTGGTTGGTTGTGTGTGTGTATATGCATATATATAACACATATATACACACACGATGTATATATGAAGATGTGCATGTCTGTATATATTATACATGTGTATACAATACATTACATACATGCGCACGTGTGTATGTATATATACATACACACAAGCATGCATAATATACATACATGCATGCATAATATACACGTATATAACATGTTTGTATATATATATTTTTTCTACAGTACATGTGTAATGTATTTGCCTATAAACACACATTATACATGGTAGTTTATATTCTCTTTTGCCTCGTTCTGTTTCAATATTAGGATTTCCCGTCTTATACCCACACGGTTTATTACTGCTGGAGAGTGAGCATATGGTTCATGCCCTCTAGCTATCTTGTGATTTGTAAACCTATTTGCTGTTTCCTGTCAAAGCCTCCCGTTTTGCCAGCTCTGCTTCATCATTACGCTCTGCCGCTTCTTCCATTTCTGCAGCTTTTCTTGCATTGTTACGTTTTATGTGTTTGTATTATTTTTTTTCTTATAGAATTGTAGTTTCCCCTTTTCCGCGGCTCTGATGCGGCCCATGAGCAGATAGATACAACTCGTGACAACTATTGGAAAAATGCAGAAGTGACCAGTTGCCACAGTTGTTGGAAGTAGAAGACGACAAACCCTCGTGTTTTGCGTGTCCCTTCGGTTTGTTTACCCCGGCACCTCCCCTTGGCTTTTCACTTCCTCTCTCAGCAATACAAAGCAGTGACAGAACAGGAAGCGAATAATCTGCTTGACCCCTTCTCATTATCAACAGGATAAGGAATGCAACTGGAAAAATAATCGTTTGTCAGCAGAGGCAGCGGATCTTCAGACAAATGTAAAAAGCGTTTGTGCTTGGCTTTCTACTAGGTGTCACATCTGATATTAGGTACAGAAAAAAAAAAACCTTACAATGACTTGTAGCTGTCGGAGTAAAGCGAATCGGTGGAGGATTGAAAGCGGCACTCTCTCCTGCGATTGTACCAAGCCAGTGAACTGTCCCTTCATCAGTCTCGGCAAATCTCTTGCTATATATCTATAGTAATAAAATAAGAGGCTTATTGATAGTATATAAACTGATTAAAGCAGTCTCACAGTCGGTTTTTCATACATGGGATGGCACCAAAGACTACGGAGGTAGTGAGTTCTGGCCGGTTTAAGTACAATGAGATCCCACCCCCTTCTTTATGGAAACTCGACTTGTGGGCATTCAGCATTAGCCTAAACAATGGCTCTGAATATGTTAAGCCCCTAACAATTAGGGAGCAGTTTGGGGCATTGAATAATGTCGAATGATGCAATTGAACCTGACAGCTTGAACAGTCAGCCCCCTCATGGGACTTGAAAGTTGTTCACACTTGGTTTCATCTCTCATCACACGCTGAGTATTAAAGCCCTACTTGTCGGGAGCTGAGGCAAAAAAAAAAAAAAGGGTTTTACAAAATAAAAATAAAAATATTTTGTTTGGTACAAATTTAACCCCACAGTACCTCCCATGTTTCATACAACACTTCCTGTAGCTCCATAAAAGTTTCCGAGACAATGTTTCTTGATGGAATATCTTCATCTCTAAGACGTATACCTAAACTGGCCACCTGTCTTATACGGGCTCCTTCCCCGGACAGCTATAGGCATCTTCCGTTGGAGATCTTTTCACCTTTTCTCAGGTTCCCGGTTTTTCCTTCTAATACCAGTCTTAAGACCACTTCACACATAACGAGATCGTGAACGAGATCGTTGCCACGTCACAGTTTCTGTGACGCAACAACTACTTCACTAGCGATCTCATCGTGTTTGACATGTACCAACGATCCGCCCCCTGCTGTGAAATCGTTGGTTGATGCTGAACAGCCTGGGCCATTTTTGGCTCATTGGAGTCCTGCTGGGCAGGATGGATCTGTATGTTTGACACCTAGCTAACGATTTCGTTAACGACCTAGATGAGTGGCGTGTAGTTGTGTCCCCGATGTGTGACAGGGTCCCGACTATTTACAAGATCGCATGCTCGTTCCTAAAGTCGGTGTGTGTGACACCTCACATACGATTTCACCAACGACTCAGCAACGAGCCGGAAACTGTGACGTAGTAGCGATCTCGTTCACAATCTCGTTGTGTGTGACTGGACCTTTAGTGCCAATGAGGACCACAGTCTCTATGCTAATATCTGACATACAAGTACTAGGTCCTCTTTTGTAAGAATCCAGTTAACCTACTAATTTGTTTTTTTAACATAGTCTCCATACAGATGTTGTCCGCTTGGACTCAGGTCTACAACCCCCTCCAGGACTTCATTTTTATATATTCTGATACCCAAAACTACAGGAGAATTGAACAAACATGAGCGTAAGACCAAACTGCAATGAGATGACTTTATATGATAATTTACTGGTCATCAGTAAACCCAAACAGAAGGCAGAAGATCTGAGCAACCATCCTTCATATGATCTTTGTGGATCATCTTAATAATACTGAGACACTCTGGTAAAGACAGTACTGAACTTATCCCATGACCTAAGTAGCAAGTGTGACTATATTTATGCTGCTGCTGCCGCCTTCTAACTTTTTGGCTTACATCTTTGGAATTTTTTACTAACTGGTTCATCTGAATGCACCAGACCTCAGAATAAATATATATATATATATATATATATATATATATATATATATATATATATATATATATATATATATATATATATATAATACACTGTATAGCGAAAGAAAGTTCATGCATTAGGATGAAAAAAATAAAATGCAGGAACACACGAGCGCACTTGCACACAGCTCTGGCAAAAATTGAGACCACAGCAAACTTTTCAGTTTTTCTGTTTTTTTTTTTCTCTTTGTAGGTATATTTTTGAGTAAAATGTTCTTTTATTCTATAATCTACTGACAACGTCTCCAAATTTCCAAGCAATACATTTTGTATTTTCTGAAAATAAGAAATGGTCAAAAATAACACAATGCATTGCTTTCAGACCTCAAATAATGCAAATAAAACAAGTTCACAATCCTTTAGAAACAACAATACTACTGTAATAATTTTTATTTCAGAAAGTGGTCAGAAATCAATATTTTGTGGAATAACAATGGTTTTTAATCCCAGATTTCATGCGTCTTGGCTGCTTTCCACCAGTCTTTCACACTGCTTTTGGGTGACCTTATGCCACTCCTGGTGCAAAAATTTAATGGCTTGTGGCTATCCATCTTCCTCTTGATTACATTCCAGAGGTTTTCAATAAGGTTCAGGTCTGGAGACTGGGCTGGCCATGACGGAGTTTTGATGTGGTGGTCCATCATCCACACATTGATTGATCTAGCTGGGTGGCATGGCGCATTGTCCTGCTGGAAAAAACAGTCCTCAGAGTTGGGGAACATTGCCTGAGCAGAAGGAAGCAACTGTTTTTCCAGGATAACCTTAAATGTGACTTGATTCATACGTCCTTCACAAAGTTAAATCTGCCCAATTCCAGCCTTGCTGATGCATCCCCAGATCATCACCGATCCTCCACCAAATTTCACACTGGGTGCAAGACACTGTGGCTTGTACGCCTCTCCAGGTCTCTGTCTAACCATTAGACGACCAGGTGTTGGGAAAAGCTGAAAATTAGACTCATCAGAGAAGATTGCCTTACTTCAGTCCTCTATGGTCCAATCCTTATGGTCTTTGACAAACTTCAGCCTGGCTCGCCTTTGATTCTCCTTGATGAAAGGCTTTTTTCTAGCTTTACATGACTTGAGCCCTGCCTCTAGGAGCCTGTTACCAACTGTTCTTTCCGTGCACTTCACCCCAGCTGCCATTTGCCATTCCTTTTGTAGGTCACTTAATGTCATCCTGCGGTTGCTGAGTGACATTCGAATAAGATGACGGTCATCCCGGTTAGTGGAGAGTCTCTATCGCCCTCTGCCGGTTTGTACTCTGGTTGGAATTCAACTGACACTGAAATAGAATGGCTGCCAGACATGTAGAGAAGCTGATTTTTATAAAATATATACACACACACAAAATCATATATATATGACTTATAAAAATCAGCTTCTATGTTATATAGAAATCTTAATCTCTATATAATATATATCTTTGTGTGTGTGTGTGTGTGTGTGTATAGGAGATAGATATATAGGAAAAAAAATATATATTATATATAACAAAATATACAATTTGTTTTTATCCTACAGAACTGTAATACCAGTTACAGCCATTAGAAATGAGTGGTTCTGTTTTAATTTATTTACTTGTATAGTTTTATTGAAGGACCATTCCCATCTCCAAGATCATATCCCAATATGTAGTAGGTGTAATAATATTGGCAAATACCTCCAATTAGAAATGTAGTATAGTTCTCCTGATTCACTATGTTGCTTACCTCATGTGCAGAGCATTGCAGGACCTTAGGTATCCATGGTCACAACCACATGTGTGTATATAGTCAGTTTCTAGTGGTTATAACCATGGATACCTAAGGCCCTGTAATGCCCTGCACATGAGGTAAGAGATATGGCTATGAACTATGCTACATTTCTAAGGTATTTGCTAATATTATACCTACTACATAATGGGATAGGATCTTGGAGCTGGGAATACCCTTCTAATTCTACCGCACTTTATAGATGTTAGCATCACTTTTACCCATTAGAGTTCTCAATCTAGATTCCCTATCGGTATGTCTTTGTATGTCAGATAGTTGGTCTAATCTTGCACAACCTCCTTAAAATACTTTGGCCTTTCAGCTTTGCATAAATCAGTAGTACAAGACAATGTATGCCTTTTTACCCTTCTAAAGGCCCCGTCACACTAAGCAACATCGCTAGCAACATCGCTGCTAACGAACAACTTTTGTGACGTTGCTAGTGATGTTGCTGTGTGTGACATCCAGCAACAACCTGGCCCCTGCTGTGAGGTCGTTGGTTGTTGATGAATGTCCTGGACCATTTTTTAGTTGTCGCTCTCCCGCTGTGAAGCACAGATCGCTGTGTGTGACAGCGACAGAGCAACAACTAAATGTGCAGGCAGCAGGAGCCGGCTTCTGCAGAGGCTGGTAACCACGGTAAACATCGGGTAACCAAGAAGCCCTGTCCTTGGTTACCCGATATTTACCTTCGTTACCAGCCTCCTCCGCTCTCACTGTCAGTGCCGGCTCCGGCTCTCTGCACATGTAGCTACAGCACACATCGGGTAATTAACCCAATGTGTGCTGTAGCTAGGAGAGCAGGGAGCCAGCGCTAAGCAGTGTGCGCTGCTCCCTGCTCTGTGCACATGTAGCTGCAGCACACATCGGGTAATTAACCCGATGTGTGCTGTAACTAGGAGAGCAGGGAGCCAGCGCTAAGCGGTGTGCGCTCCTCCCTGCTCTCTGCACGTGTAGCTGCGTGCGCTGGTAACCAAGGTAAATATCGGGTTGGTTACCCGATATTTACCTTAGTTACCAAGCGCAGAATCTTCCACGCGGCGCTGGGGGCTGGTGACTGGTTGCTGGTGAGCTCACCAGCAACTCGTGTACCCACGCTCCAGCGATCCCTGCCAGGTCAGGTTGCTGGTGGGATCGCTGGAGCGTCGCAGTGTGACATCTCACCAGCAAACCTCCTAGCAACTTACCAGCGATCCCTATCAGGTTTGATCGTTGTTGGGATCGCTGGTAAGTTGTTTAGTGTGACCGGGCCTTAAGGCTATGTGCACACAGTGCGTTTTTCGCTGCGTTTTTGTGCGTTTTTCGGGTGCGGTTTTGGCCCCAATTTGCATGACTTTGCTTCCCCGGCAAAGTCTGAGTTTTCAATTTTGCTGTCCACACACAACTTTTTTTTTTTTTTTTTTAAGCTGCGTTTTTGAGCTTAAAAAAAAATTAAAAAAAATGGACATGTCAATTCTTTCCTGCGTTTTTCTGCGTTTCCCCCCATGCACTGCATTGGAAAACGCAGAAAAGCGCAGAGATCAAAAACGCAACAAAACGCAGCCAAAAACTCACCAAATCGCGGTAAAAACGCATGCGTTTTTTGCCGCGTTTTTTGGTTTGTAGCGGCCAAAAAAACGCAGTGTGTGAACTTAGCCTAATTTTGAGCCACTTTTGCCTTCCTGAATGCAATAGTCACTCACTGTAAAAACGGAAAATTGAAGTCTATGGTGAAGGGCAGCAGGAGGCATGAGCTCAGAGAGAGGTAAAGAGAGACAGATCCCTGCAGATGCTTTCTAGTAGGTGTTTTAGCTCACACAGGAGCTAGATTCGTGGTTACACGGCTGTATAATGTCTTCCGTGCTGCTTCTGAACATAATCCGAGACAGGAGCGCAGATGTCTCTCATGGCTGTGTATCGGAGCTCCCACCCACTAGCTCAGAGACAACTGAAAGTTAGAAATGGAGAGTGCAGAGAGGATAAAGGTGAAAAATGCAGGATACAAGTCATATATCGGCCAGAAATGGTGTGATTCCTCCTGTACACACACAACCGCTTATTCTACAAAATGACCTGAAATGATAGGTAGGCTTTAATGACTTTTCAGTTGATTTTTGCGCTAACCTGGCTCGTATATTTACACCGGCTGGTAATAAGTGTAAATTCCGTCATTTCTCAATAGATCTTGAGATAATTGTGTTTATTAGGTAGGTTGGATTAAGTTGTGTTACTTGCAGTCATAATTCTAAGTGGCTTCAAGTGATCCCCTGTTGTTTTTAGTTTTACTGATCCTTTAATAATACGTGTACAGTGAAATATTCTTCCAGACCGGAGTGTGATTAGATTTCACATGAGCCGGTCAACATTTCTCTAGTAAAACACATTTCACTTTTGCAGCACCAAGGCCTCATGCAAAGTGGTCACATGTTGGCTCCAGTAAAAGACGTTGTGGGGTCCACCATTACAGACTGTGTGATGGGTGTTCTGTCCTAGTTCAGACAAGAGCTGAACTTTGTGGACCAGTCACATCCATAAATTGGAGATATAACTGGCTGTGTGCGGCTTCGTATGCTCCGACACATTTCAGATGAGTGTGGGGACTGTCTGCAGGAATCTGGACCAGACTTTGCAAGATCACGCTTAATTTACGGAAAAAAAAGCCATCAAGGCTCAAAAAGTGAAATCCCTATCAATATTTTGATGTAGTTATTAACTTAATATCTGACCATTTAAAAATCACACCAGAAACCACCCTACAAATCAAAACACGGAGTGTAAAGCCATCTTGGACCCCATTCAGGCGTCCATGTTACATGGCCGTGTTGTATCTGTTTTTTTTTTTTCACAGGTCACATACAGTAGGTACCCATTATAATCTATGGTGCTATTCTAAGGTCTGTTTTTTTTTATTTTTATGGACTGTGTGTTTGCGCAAAACTCAGATGTCTATTTTTTCCGGCATCATTGATAAAAAGGGCAAGTCTATGGGTCTGTGAAAAACATGTACCGCACATGGATGGCATCTGTGTACAGTCAGTGTGCTGGAGAATCTTTGTAATTTATCCATCCGGGAAAAACATTGATGGTAAAAACAGACACACAGATGATGCAGAGATCCAGAACACTGATGATGCGCACGGATCCAAAAACACTGATGAATAAGCACACAGATCCAAAAACACTGATGAATAAGCACACGGATCCAAAACACTGATGAATAAGCACACGGATCCAAAACACTGATGAATAAGCACACGGATCCAAAACATTGATGTGCACACGGATCCAAAACACTGATGAATAAGCACACGGATCCAAAATACTGATGAATAAGCACACGGATCCAAAACACTGATGTGCACACGGATCCAAAACACTGATGTGCACACGGATCCAAAACACTGATGTGCACACGGATCCAAAACACTGATGTGCACACGGATCCAAAACACTGATGTGCACACGGATCCAAAACACTGATGTGCACACGGATCCAAAACACTGATGTGCACACGGATCCAAAACACTGATGTGCACACGGATCCAAAACACTGATGTGCACACGGATCCAAAACACTGATGTGCACACGGATCCAAAACACTGATATGCACACGGATCCAAAACACTGATGAATAAGCACGCGGATCCAAAACACTGATGACTAAGCACACGGGTCCAAAACACCGATGACTAAGCGCACGGATCCAAAACACCGATGACTAAGCGCACGGATCCAAAACACTGATGTGCACACGGATCCAAAACACTGATGAATAAGCACACGGATCCAAAACACTGATGACTAAGCACACGGATCCAAAACACCGATGACTAAGCACACGGATCCAAAACACCGATGAATAAGCACACGGATCCAAAACACCGATGAATAAGCACACGGATCCAAAACACCGATGAATAAGCACACGGATCCAAAACACTGATGACTCGCACTGATCCAAAACACTGATGACTCGCACTGATCCAAAACACTGATGAATAAGCACACGGATCCAAAACACCGATGAATAAGCACACGGATCCAAAACACCGATGAATAAGCACACTGATCCAAAACACCGATGAATAAGCACACGGATCCAAAACACCGATGAATAAGCACACTGATCCAAAACACCGATGAATAAGCACACGGATCCAAAACACTGATGACTCGCACTGATCCAAAACACAAATGACTAAGCACACGGATTTAAAACACCGATGACGATGCACATGGATCCAAAACATTGATGATGCGCACACGGATTCAAAACACCGATGACTAAGCACGCGGATCCAAAACACCGATGACTAAGCACGCGGATCCAAAACACCGATGACTAAGCACGCGGATCCAAAACACCGATGACTAAGCACGCGGATCCAAAACTCCGATGACGACGCACATGGATCCCAAACATTGATGACGATGCACACGGATCCAAAGCACCGATACCATATTTTAACTGTACATGTGAATGAGGCCTCAGGTCCCTTTCAGACATCAGTGTTTCAGGTACGTGTGACATCAGTTTTTAACATGGATGCCACACGTACCCATGTTATTTTATGGTGTTACTCACACGGCCGTGACTCCTCTTGACCCCACACGCAGACATGTCCGTTTTTTCTCCGGTAGCACGAGTGTCACACGGATCACACACTGATGTGATCCATGTGACATGTACCAGACAAAACACGGGTCTTTGAAATAAAAAGATTTTCTATATTCGCCTGTAGCCATCGCTGTTTTCTTTGCCTCTGCTGTCTCTGGCTTCTGACCCCCGCTCATTATATTCATTATTCACTGCACTGAGGAGCTGGAAGAGGAGCATCGCAGGGACAGCGCTGCATACAGCACCGCTGAGGACAGCATTGCAGGGACAGGTGCGTATCCAGCAAGCAGTGTGTGTTCCCAATGAACGCTGATGAACCCGTGAAGTCACCGTGGTGTCATCAGGATGTCGTCAGAGTTCTTTGGGAAGTCCAATGACCTCCTGGACGTCACTGCACACACACACACTGCTGGATACTCCCCTGTCACCACTGTCCCCACGATCAGTGCAGTTCATAATCAATGAGTATAATGAGCGGGGGTCAGAAGCGGGAGGCAGCAGAGCCGAAGAAAATAGCACTGGATACAGGTGAATATAGAAAAACTTTTTTTATTTCAGACACGTTTACTCCGGTACGTGTCACACAGATGTCACACGTGTGACACACACATGACTATACCGATGCGTGTGGCTTGTACCTGATTAAACACAGCTGTTTGAAAGGGGCCTAAAGGCCTGTGTCAGACAAATGCAAACTGGTTTCTGCACCTGCGTTACAGGTACGAGTCCTGGACTCGTCTATATGATGCTTTAATACTTGCGGTCAGATGGGGATGTGTGTGCGCTATACCGGTGCTGTAATGCATAGAGCTCATTGTTCCAGGATCCCAGCGCTCCGTACCGTACCTTACACGTACGATTTATTGTCACCCTAAGCAGCCAATCACATGCAGATTCTCTTCTTAGGGTCTCGAGATGCATATTGGCTGCAATTATATACTTAAATTGTGCATATGCTGCAGAAATATAATCCGCTTCACTGTCTGACTTCTAAAGTTGAAAATCGGCTGTAAATTCCCCATCAACACCATGTTAAGCTTTAAACTGAAAATCTGCTGCAAACTTGTCCTGTGTGAACAAGCCTTAGCAGTTCCTACAGTGGTCTCCTATGTTGTCCATACTGTGGACAAAACCGAGTTCATTGTCTTTCCTCCTCCTCACTCATCTCCTTCAACAAGCCTTTCCATCAAACTTGACTCTCCCCAGTCTCACAAGCTCGTTCCCTTGGAGTAACCCTCGACTCTGCTCTATCCTTCAAGCCACACATCCAAGCCCTCTTCACCTCATGCAGACTACAACTAAAAAATATCTCCCACATCCATGCTTTCCTTAACCAAGAATCAGCAAAAACATTAGAACATGCCCTCATCATCTCCCGCCTCGACTACTGCAACCTCCTGCTCTCTGGCCTCCCTTCCAATACTCTTGCACCCCTCCAATCTCTCCTAAACTCTGCGGCCCGCTTAATCCACCTCTCCCCCCGCTATTCCCCAGCCTCGCCACTCTGCCAATCCCTTCACTGGCTTCCCATCGCCCAACGACTCCAGTTCAAAACATTAACCATGACATACAAGGACATCCACAACCTGTCTCCTCCATACATCTGTGACCTAGTCTCCCGGTACCTACCTGCACGCAACCTCAGAACATCACAAGATCTCCTTCTCTGCTCCTCTCATCTCCTCTTCCTACAATCGCGTACAAGATTTCTCACGTGCCTCCCCCATACTCTGGAACGCTCTACCTCAGCATAACACTCTCCCCTACCGTGGAAAGCTTCAAGAGGAACCTTAAGACCCACCTCTTCCAACAAGCCTACAACCTACAATAACCCTCAGTCCAGTACACCACTGCGCAACCAGCTCTGTCCTCACCTATTGTACCATCACCCATTCCCTGTAGACTGTGATCCTCGTGGGCAGGGTCCTATCTCCTCCTGTACCAGTCTGTTTTGTACTGTTAATGATTGTTGTACGTATACCCTCTTTCACTTTTAAAGCGTCATGGAATAAATGGTGCTATAATAATAAATAATAATATGCCATCAGGGACTCTACAATAGCTGCGTAAGGAGACAACATTGCTGGAATTTTTTTTTTCTTTTTTGCATCTGTTCTGGCATCCTTTCATTTTGCCCGTGATTACAGCCAACTGATCATTTTTGGACCCTTGCCCAGTACATTGTAATGGCTGGGTGACATTGCAGGGTCCAGGAATTTGTGTGTATTCTGCAGAACATTCTCCATACAAAGGGGCATCCTCTGTCGGGAGGCGGTGAGAGGCGATTTCAGCGGTGGAATTTTCCAGCTTGTTGGAATCCTCTGCCCTTAATGTGTATCGACAGGATGATTGCACTTTTTTAATAAATGTTTGCTATGGCCTGTTTTTACTGTGAGCCAAACATGAATCTCCTGCCTCCCATGTAATCCCCGCGCTGCCATTAGCCCCACAATGCAAAGGTGTTAATAATGCGCAACTTAAATATTTATTACTTTTTTTTTCCCTTCTCAGAGAGGCCGGTGTTTGCTCGCATTCTTTTGTGTGGATTCCAGATTCCTTAGTTCTGAATTACTCCTTAGAGCTGGTTGTTGCCGGCGGCTCCGAGAATTGTAAGATTACATTGTGCCAGGGTTATATCATGTAAACTATTAATGAATGGTACAAAATCTATGTATATAAACTTCAAGAAGTATAATTAGGAAGTATGGTTATTCTTACTTTACAGTTGTTGCCACCTCTGGTTCTTGCGTTGCCCACAAGATCGCCATATCCAAAATAAATAAGATGCTCTGTGCTTGTACAACTTGGAAACTTGATGAAGCCGGGTGACTAGCGCAGGCGGGTATGGATCAATGGGCAGCGAAGTTATCGGTGGCTCAGTGGTTAGCACTGCAGTCTTGTGGTGGCTCAGTGGTTAGAACTGCAGTCTTGTGGTGGCTCAGTGGTTAGCACTGCAGTCTTTTGGTGGCTCAGTGGTTAGCACTGCAGTCTTGCAGCACTGGGGTCCTGGGTTCTAGTCCCACTCAGGACACCATCTGCAAGGGGTTTGTATGTTCTCCCCGTGTTTGCGTGGGTTTCCTCCGGGTTCTCCGGTTTCCTGCCACACTCCAAAAACATACTGATAGAGAATTTAGATTGTGAGCACCAATGGGGACAGTGTTGCCAATGTATGTAAAGCGCTATGGAATTAATAGCGCTATATAAATTAATAAATATATTACTAGGAATAGGCTTAGTGCCCGGGCTTTCCAGCTTCAAGACACTTAGTGGTCAAGTGGCTGCATCTCGGGTCTTCACGGGCCATAAATTAGGAGAAGGGGGTTCCTGCACCTATGAAGAACTTGTAAAGACAGGGAAATCTTTCCAGAACTCTACCTCTCGGAGAAGAACGCCCTTTTATCTTGACAGGTTTTGATGTGACCGATTTTCAGTTTTTTTTCCTTCTGTGTATAGTGGCACAAGTTTTTGTCCCATCTGGCAACTACAGGGTTAAGTGGCTAAAGGCAGCGGGCCGGCGGAGATGAGCAGCGCTCTGCAGTCAGAAGAAGTGACTCGGACAAAAGTGATGGCTGTGCCGAACAGCGGGGGCTCGTTACCATTCTCTTCACTGGCAAGTGTCAGGACCGTCACCAGGAATTAGTGTATAGCCAGTCAGAGAGACCTTAGCGGGAGATGGCAAAGCAGAGGAGTGCGTTTCCCAGTGGTGTTGGCGGCACTGCGTACAGGATGCCGTCATCTACCTGATCGGTGGGTGTAGAACGACATCTCTGGGTGAAACCATAGCAAAGGTGGTGCAGTTGTCGTGTAATAGTTAGTCCTCACTTCTCGCGTGTCAGTTATACACCCTGGTGAAGCGGATGTATCACCGCTCCTGACTTATTTATTTTAGTAATTATTTATGTTTATTTCTTTGTGCCGTTCCTCTGTTATTCCTCCTGGAAATTGAGTAAATTAATAAGTTACCTGTGGGAGGACGTGAACACTGTTATCCAATCATTGCCAAGCCAGATTGTGTAGACACGCCCTATTTACAATCGCTCTATTCATGTATTTCCCGGAAGAATAATAGAGGGATAATACTATACAGAAAAGAGGCTGCAGAGTTATTTAACGGGGACTAGCAGACAATAGGGTCGTAGAGAACAATAACTCCTCTTTGGCACCGCAAAGAAATTCCTGTTACTCAAAAGCTGACACAATTGTCTTCCGTATAAATAGACCCTTTGTATATAACCTGAGAAGACCGTTTCAGTCCAAGCAGAGTATGCAACCAAAGGTGACACCTACATGGGCGTCTCTTCTCATTTACACAAATTTCTGCCCATGCTACATAAACATAATAGGGATTAATTAACTGGCTTCCAGTGAAATCATCAGATTGTGAGCCCAATGGGCACAGGCACTGGTGTGTAGTGCTGAACCAACATTAATTAAATTACACGCCGCAAAATTCATATTTATCTATTTATTGGATTCTCCTATTTAAATGGAGAAAACTCATGTAATGCTCAAATGCAGGTAGAAATCAGATTGTGTAAAGGGAGGTGAATGGCCAAATGAGCGTTCACAAAAATGCTTGCTCCCGGTATAAAGAGAGCAGCGATCAGCCACCAACGAGCAAAAGGAGCTCATCGGCTGATTGGATTATCGTGCAGACCTGAAATAATCATGGCAGCACATGTCCCAGGGTTCACAGGGGATCTAGCCGTGATCTAGAGAGACTAATGCCTCCATACAGAATGGACCGTGGTCGGCGACTCCATACACCGCAACGCGTGGCTCCACTGTTTGCTCCTGCGCTCTCGGAGAGCCGCTGCCAGACTCCCCTGATGGCTGCTTATCTCACTGAAACTGAACTGACTGGATCTCCCCAACATAATCTATTGGGAGAGAATAGACATTAGACTGTCTGAGTGTATATGGAGGTCTTAAACATTTGTAGAAACAAATTTTGGCACACATTGCATCAGGTGTATTAAAAGGTCTTAAAAGGAATTTGTCAGCAGGTTTTTACTATGTAATCTTGATATAAGCATAATGTAGGGGCAGAGACCCTAATTCCAGCAATGTTTCACTTACTGGGTTGCGTAATGCAGTTTTGATAGAATCCCTGTTCTCTCTGTTGTAGATGTGCAGCGCTCTGAATGCTGAGCTCTGTATAACTCCACCCACACCTCTGATTGGCTGCTTCCTGTGTACACTGTACAGCAAGCTACCAATCTGTGGTGGGGGTGTGGTGACACTGATTATCCTGACTGTATTGCATGCAACAGCTAGTATATTAATGATAATCTCCCACTGATAAAACACTGATTGTATTAAAACCACAGAGAACTGCTGAGCAAGTGATTCATCGATAGTATCAGGATATCTGCCCCTTCATCATGCTGCTCTCACATAAAATAGCAAAAAACTGCGCTTTAAATATTACCTGACCTATTTGTTTTAACACTGATGGAAGCTCAATATAATAATTGTTATTCCGTATTTGCCATTTACATGTAATGGAAGCTCCTCATGGGCAGCAGCCTGCAGTGTAAGCCCACCTTGGATCGTTCTTGTGTCATCCCCCTTTATTATTTCTTTTAGTTTTTATCGTGCCGGTATGATTGTGTTTCCCCTTGTTGCGTCTTTGGGCGATGCTTTGCTGCATTGCTGTAATCTCGGCACCGCTGCCCTGGATTGAACTTGTTTTTTTTTTTTCCCTTTTAGGAATGACTTAGTTACAGTAGTGCACAAGTGGTTTCTCCTCTGGAAGCGGCCGTAGTATGACACACACAGGAATGTTCTTAGAAAGGGATGGTGTGTGCAGCCAAGGGAGAGCGTTTTATTGCAGCGGATTATGCAAGACTTTGGCTGCGTATGTTGGAGGGCTCATTTTCACGTGTTTGGCACCGGTCCCAGTGTAGGCCCTTTTTTTTTTTTTTTCCTTTCCCCTCTCCAAGCGGTGGTTAGCGACATGAATGAATACAAAGTTTTGAAGAGCTGTTCAGTAAGTAGGACTGGGCCGATGCCAAAAAATCCGGCTCCTTATTTGAGGTCAGGGCAGAGCGCCTATTTGTGGAACTGTCTATTGTGTCGGAACACATCCTCCTTCTTCTGCTCGATCCTCCCCTCGAGAAACCAAGGAATGACAGCCTGCAGATTTCTGGGGAATGACGGGCGGTCGGGCATCCGCCGTCACGCGGGATTGACGGTGTATCTGAAGGCTGGACCCTGTGACCTCCTCAGCCGGCTTGAGATGCACAAGGCCAATCATTTGTGAGACATCTGTTGTCTACCTGCTCTTACGTCCTAAAGGGTTTAATAAGATTAAATAATTAACAGGATAACCACATGGTCGCCATGCGCCGAGGTCCCATTATTGGCGGGGTACTTTAGGGGTGAATGGGATCCTTCATACCGTGTATTCCAGGCAGGGTCCTGCATTATATCGCCCAATTAACTCAACATAAAGCTGCTGGTAAATTCCTACAAGCGGATGCAGATTCCCGGATTCCTAGAGCAGATGCGGCATGTCAGCCGGGAATCTTTGGAGTTACTAAATGTAAGGTTTCTCTTCACTGACAGGCAGCAGAGATCTTGGAAACTGAGACATCGTCATATAGAATATGTTGGCAAGTTATACGACTGCTCAGGGATTAGACGGTGGAAAATCTGGCATGTTAGGCGTTTTCACATCCAGTGCATCCAGTAAACTTGTTGCACGTTAGTAATTAGATTGTCAGCCCCTGGGACAAGAAATAATGCTGGTGAATGGACGTAGGGTCATAAATACTGGGAACCGCTCCTGTCTTTTCCTTAATGGGTCATCTTGAAGATGCAAAGGCACAAGCCATGGTTGAGCTGGTATCATGCCTCCAGAGGAGGGGCTCGTGGTTATCTATCAGCACATCCAGTGTCGCCACCACATCAGTAACCCTGCACTGATCACGTATGTGATGTGTTCCAGGCATCTGCGCACCATGAGATCCAGCAGGAGGATTGCAGGGGCTGAATGCAATGATTTGGTGTTACCGGCCGGTCTCCTCGGTGAATGAAGCGTCTGATTCGCCCCATAACCGATGTCCGGAGGTGGTGGCGACTCTTTCACCAAACCCAATCCGGAAAACAACAGAGCCGTTCCTAAAATGTAGAGAATGGCGGCAGACGAAGGCCCCCAAACTGACCGATCCTGGTAGTACTGGCCGCCAGACTAATGTGGGCTCACAAATGTCGGGGTGTCGTAGATCAGGTTTGGGTATTTTGATAGGAGATGAACTGTCCAGTGCTGAGCGACAGAATTAACTCCTCTGTGAGGGCTTCCCTGCGATGGGAAGTGTTTCTACAGGTTCTCTCCATAGTAAATAGTCGGAATCTGAATAGTTTTCTTTTCATTCCATTTGTGTTTTGTTTTATTTTATTTTATTATTTGTATGACAGCCAATTGTGAAAATATTTAAAGAGAATTTGTCACCAGTTTTTTGCCATGTAATCTGAGAGCATGATAATGAAGGGACGGAGACCTTGAGTTTAGCGATGTGCCCCTTACTGAGCTGCTTACTGTCATTCTGATACCATCGCTGTTTTCTCTGCTGCAGTTGTACCAGCTCTCTAAGTGCTGAGGTCTGTATAATCTTGCCCACTGATAGGCAGCTTTCTGCCTATGAACAGTGTACACAGGAAGCTGGTGGGGCGGGCTTACCCCAAACAGTTGACTAAGAGACACGAGACACTTAAGGTCCAGTCAAACATAATGATCTTGTTAACGAGATCGTTACTACGTCAGTGTTTCCGGATTGTTGTTAAATCGCTGGTGAGATCGTTGGTGAGATGTCAGTCATTTTCCCAACGACTTTAGTAACGATGCAGCGACCTGTATAACGATCTCGTTGGTCGTTGGGACCCTGTCACACAGCAGCTATGTAACGATTCCAACCTCGAATAGGGGCGTAGTGTTTGACGCTGTGAGCCACGTAGGCGTGCATATGCGTCACCTTCTTCCACACCCCTCCGCTCCAATTGGTGGCCAATACTGCGTTCGGATTAGGCGGCCGGCCTAGAAGGCAACTTTGTATCGCTTCAACCTTTGTCCCTTTTTGAGCCTTGCTTTGAGAATAGAACCTGCAACTCCACCCGGATTCGTTCGTACTTTTTTCCCGGTTGCTTGCTTGCTTTTCGGATCGAAGCTGCATCTGCACCCGGATTCATCCCTCCTTTGTTCCCGAGCGTTTGCTTTGAGGATCGAAGCTGCGATTCCACCAGGATTACCTGTTCTTCACTGATAGACCTCAAAGCAAGGCTCAAAAAGGAACAAATCATGACGTGATACCCAATCAGAACGCAGTACTGTTCTCGGCACCAACCAATCGGTGCAGAGGGGGCATGGAAAAGGTGACGCAACTACACGCCTACGTGTCACAATTTTAAGTTCTCATCTAGGTCGTTAACGAGATCGTTGGTAGGTGTCAAACATACAGACCCATCCTGCCCAGCAGGACTCAGAGCCAAAAATGGCCCAGGACATTCAGCAACGACCAATGATCTCACAGCAGGGGGCGGATCGTTGGTACGTGTCAAACATAACGAGATCACTGGTGAAGTCGTTGTTACGTCACAGAAACTGACATAGCAACGATGGCGTTAGCGATCTCGTTATGTGTAAAGTGGCCTTAAGTCCTGTGGTGATAATCTCTTGCTGATAAAACACTGACTATATTGAAACAGTAAAACCCAGCCAGTCAAGTGTCTCCTCACTGGATAAGTCTCTCACACCAAATCATGCTACTCTCAGATTACATAATGAAAACCTGCTGAATGATTCCCTTTAAAGACAATTCTGCTTAAGTAGCGAGTACTGTAGTGATATGGGAGCAAAGGAAGCATCCGAATAAATCCAGGCAGTTTAAGGTTATTAATCTAGGTCTTTTTTGCAAGCTATGTAGATACAGTTCCAGGTGGGTGATCCCTTATTGATGCCATCATGTTATTTGCTGATTATTTTCTGTGATCGTGAAAAATTTTATTTACTAGAATCCTGAATCATTAATATTTCCATTGGATATTAACATTTTTGGAAATGCTATAAAAAAAAAAATTAACCTGTCACCTTCTATTTTGAGACCACCTGATTTATAACATGTTTCCTATTTCTTTTGCAGGTAAATTCTCTTCCTGGATCTCTAGTGACCGTAACGTCATCTCTTCTCAGTGGAAGCAGACAGAATCCAACCCCGTCTGTAGGGGCGCCCGAAAACAGCCAGACAGGTAATGACCGCCGTGTAGCTGGAAATGCTCCACAGAATGAAGCACATACATTGCAAGTCCCAGCTGTGTGGGCTGAACGCATGATCGGCACCCAGCTCTCTCCTGACCTCCCATATACATGAGGGCTCGGCTGGGCCAGACACCCTGAAAATTAGATGGACCGAGCATTGAAATCCCAACCGCCCCATCATTCTTTCCTCTACCCTCACCTGTCTAGCTGGGAGTCTAGGCCCCGTATATAATGCAGATGGTCGGCCAGTGCCTTCAAAAGAAGTTTTGGACATAACATCCAAACTTGACAACACAGATATATTATGTCGGAGACTGGCGTGAAAATGCCAACAGTCACTATATTTTTGAATCGTTTTATTTTGTTTTCCAAAAATGTTGCCAGTTTTCGATATGTTTTGTGCCAGAAATCTGACAAAAACACTTTGATGAATCGGGTCCATTTGCTGTAGATACAAAAATGTAGGAAAATGTTATTTAAAATCTACTACAAAGTTGCTTCATTTTTTATTTTCTGAGCGTTGAGAGGAAAAAAATGTATTGCAAAAGCCAACACCCAATATATGCTGTGATTCCCCTCTGTGTATCTGGTCACCTAAGTCTAGTTTCACACTTGCGTTGAACGGCATCCGTTGCATTGCGTTGTGTGATGGATGCAACGGATGTGTTGCATTTAGTGGCACAACGGATGCAACGGATCGTACAAAATAACGGAATCTTCTTCTTTTTTTTTTTTTTTCTTTTTTACAGTTTTACCGGCGGCAGACTATTGATGGCTCACAGCCGGTCACCAGGTGATCAGCTGATCGCTCACAGCAGCCGGGTGATAGGCTGAATGCTCGGCCAGCGAGAATGTGTGTGGGGGGCGGAGTGCGGGGTGGGTGGAGCCGAGCGGGGCCATGGCGCTGAGGACGTCAGTGCCGCGGGGACTGCATGGCTGGGGACAGGTGTGTGTGTGCACATGCGGACTGCGGAAGTGGGCAGAGCCGAGCGGGAAAGTGTCGAGCTCCCTGCACACGTAGCTGGGGTAAATATCGGATAACTAAGCAAATCACTTTGCTTGGTTACCCGATATTTACCTTGGTTACCAGCGTACACCGCTTAGCGCTGGCTCCTTGCACCCGTAGCCAGGGTAAATATCGGGTAACTAGGCAAAGCGCATTGCTTAGTAACTGGATGTATACCCTGGTTACGTATGCAGGGAGCCAGAGAGAGCATGCGCAACGAAATCCTACGGATTGCGCTGCTCAGAAAACATTACATGCTGCGTTCCTTCCGCCTGGTGGAAGCAACGCAGGTCCATCACTCACAATCAGTCATCCATACAAGTCTATGGGAAGCAGCGGAATCCGTTAACGGATTCCGCTGTTTTCCAAAACGGCGGATTGCAACTGAAGGAAAACAACGCAAGTGTGAAAGTACCCTAATTTATGAGCAGGTTATGTATATTACAAAAGGGAAGTGTTTCATCTGTCTTATAACCATGTGTGCATGTGGAGGGTTTTTTCTTTTATGGGTTCAAAAATTATGTATTTTCTACTACAAACCATTCTTGAAGAAACGCTCCTTTTTTGTTTCAAGTGTTCAAGAGGTTTTTTTTTGTTTTTGAACATTATTTTTTTTTTGCAACCTGTTCATTGGATAGTGTCTCCATAAGACTGCCTTTTTTTTTATTTTATTTTATAATTACCACCAGGTGTTTCTCAAAATTTGAATAGTTAAGACAAACGATTAAAGGGAACCTGTGAGGTGTAATATGTACCCAGAGCCACGAGCAGTTCTGGGTGCATTTTGCTAATCCCTGCCTAACAGTCCCTGTATACACTAGCATAGATAAAGAGATTTTTAGAAAGAGTATTTCTAATGATCCTTTATGATATGCTAATGACTGCAGGGACTAATCTGCCCTCTTATCATGTTAGCACACCCACAGGCGCACCGTTGTCACCACTTCACAATGCCAGTCTTAGGGTCCGCATTATTAGAAAGACCCACATTCTGGTTATGTGCACTATGAAGCCGGGTGTACACATGACCGGACGTGGGGGGACTTCTGATCATGGGCACCGACCGGTGTTTTGAAGGTACACGCGTCACCATCAATGACGCTGGGCAATGGGCATTGAATAGCTTGTTAGCATGTCCCTGTGGGTGTACTCACATGCTAAGAGGGCGGAATGAGCACAGGAACGAACGCCCTTGAGACTAGTCCCTGCGCTCATTAGCATATCATAAAGGATATTTAGAAATACTTTTTCTAAAGCTCTCTCTATCTATGCTGGTGTATACAGGGCGGTTAGGCAGGGATTAGCAATATGTACCAGAACTGCTCGTGGGTCTGGCTGCATATTGCACCTGACAAGTTCAGTTCTTTAAAGGGCTCTTCTCGTATGAAGGGAATCCGATCAACATTCCTGATTACATTGGCTCTGAATGGAGCGGAGGTTGATCATTTGCTTTGCCCCCATTCATTCTAATAGGAGTGGTGAAGATCCATCCGAGTGCTGTTCTCGGCAATCTTCGTCACTCCCATTTATAATGAATGGAGCAGTAGTGCAGATGATTGACCTCCGCTCCATGTAGCCAGGCCCTGTTCTTAGGATTGGTGGGGCCACACCGGTGGGAGACCACAGTATACCTAACATTATCCTCTATCCTATGGATAAGGAGGCGGGGGGATACCTTTTTTAAACTTGAGAACACACCTTCAAAACACATCATAAGGACAGAATGGAGATTAACATTGAAATGAGTCAAAAAAGACTTTAGAATGATTTTTCGGGCTGCTCCAAAAACCTTTGTTTGCTCCTAGCCTAATAGTTCCCTGTCTTTGTCTGCGCAGTTGTGTTCCAGGCGGTTTCTGGGGCACACATGTATTCTATTACTTTTACCTCATTTGACTTTTGTGTAATTTGCTACAAGTCGTTTCATTTCTGCCTCGTTCCATATTTTTAATACAGCACATAAAACAACGCGCAAGGACGCAAAATTACTCCAACCACCTCGCCAAAATCTGTAGACATGGTGATCCCTCGCACCCCCCCCCCACCCGAAAAAAAGAACTCTTCTAATAATAGAAATAATGTAAAGTTCATAAAACTGGGCTGAAAGTTGATGAACTGTGCATTGTCCGTGCACATCTGCACGCAGCTTATATTGGGAGCGAGCTCCGGGCTCGGGGAGATCCTTTGTTCTTTTGCTTGCGGAGAAGTTTTTGCATTCAGGGCTTTGTGGACATGTCCTAGTAGTCACCACTCTTTGCTGGAGGGGGGATGGTTTTACCAGTGCACCGAGAATGGATCAGCCATGTCTTTGCCAGCCGAGGGTTAGAGGTCATCCTCCTCAGAATGAGGGGAGGATAACCTTGAGAGGGGCCAGCTAGGGGTGGTGCCTTTTGTTTCTGGCTACAGGCAAGTTTTCCCCTCTCGCTCTTACTTTCACTATTATTGTTTTGACCGCTTATTGTTATTATATAGGCTTGTCTTGTTTCTTTCCCAAGGAGATCCATTTCCAGGGCCGGAGACAATCTGACAATTTTATGTGCAACAAGCAGAATTTAAGTGACGCGGCCGCACACCCACCGCCTGACACACACACACCGGACCTCCCCTTCCCCGGGAGTTTGTGGTGTGCCGCAGCGTATAAAGTGTTAAACGGCACAACACATTGGGATTTGCTGTGATAAGCATACAGATTAGCTCCTCACAGCTGTGATTCATTACTTTCACTGGAGAAATTAAAAGTGGCAGAAGGGAGGTGTACAGCACATGGGAAACGCACTCCTCCTCCTCCGCTGCAGACGCAGAACATAGGGAAAGCCAGAACTGATAGCAGATAGGACATCTATGGGGACGCAGGGCTGTGAACCGGAAGAGTAGTACCGGATTGTAAAAAAACAAAAAAAAACAAACATTGGGAATAAAAATACCTGAATATTTCCAAGATCAAACCCATCCCCTCACTACTTAGCCAAACAGGATAAAAAAAAATTGTTCTTTAAAAATTAGCCAATTAAAGACCAGACTTTCACCCTATTATTATTATTTATTATTATTATTTATTATTATTATTATTTTTATTATTATTATTTTTATTATTATTATTATTATTAATAATAATTTATTATAGCCATTCTGTTAAGTTTTTTTTTTTTGTTTTGTTTTTTCCCCCCTCCATATGCGTTTTTAAAAGCTGTAAATTATTTTTCTTGTTCGGCTATTCAAACTATTTTAGCATTTATTTTTTTTGTGATACACAGGGCATAATCTTTATATTATTTTTACCCTCTTTTATACTTTTTTTGTTTTTTTTTTTTCCCCCTGATATCCGTGGTAAAATAAAGAGAATACGTCTGTTTTTCACATTTTTAATAACTACAACGGACCACTAGAATTCACTTTAAAATGTGTTCCCCTTTCTGTAACAATTATTTTTTTTAAAATATATCAGACACTTTTTGTTTATCAACTGAGGTAGAGCTAGTAATAGAAATTCAGATAGATAGCGGACTTATTTTTTTTCATGTTTTGTTTTTTCATTTATTTCACACATTGTGCTCTGCAATAAGGTCATACAAGAGCCTGAGGTTAGAGGGGATGAGGGATTTTAACATTGTACTTTTTTTTTTTTTTTTAATCTGATTTCTTCTGTAACTCGGGCTGGTATAGTTGCCCCAGTTACAGGGCAAATTGATCTTCTAGCACAGCCTGAATTGCAGGTCTGAGTCTCGTGTGACCCAGCAGCTTCTGCGCTCTCCCTACACCCAGCAATCACATGACCGCTAGGTCTGAAGAGGAAGTGCTGATGGCGCTTCCTATTTTTGTATACACAGGACTTGTTCAGCACTGTGTGTATAGAGATCAGGAAGGCAGAGACTGTAATAAACCATCTCTGCATTCTCTATGGGAAGTCTGGCTGTGTCTGACAGCGGAGTCTACACTCCTGCAGCTGCTCTACTACGCAGTACTGTTTTAGAAGTTAACCTCAGAGTAGAACACTGATATCACAAACATTTATAGTCTATGGAAGGGCCGCATGAACTTAATAAATAAAAGTAATCTTTATAAGATGCTTTAAAATAAATAAATAGTACATAATAAGTATTAGTAAGCAGTAGCCAAAAAAGGAACAGAACTGTCTGACCCCGAGGGCTGTTGAGTCAGTAAGCCGCACTTCCGACTCCTCTATTATTCCACACCAACTTCATCTGACTCCTCTATTATGGATCTTGTATATTAATAAATTATAGCAAAATGGTGACGTTGGGTCTTTAATCACAATCATGTATAGAAATTATTCCGGGAAATATTTTTTATTTTGAAGCCAGAGTTGGAGCCATTTCTACCAGCTTCCCCAAAAACTGACTTATTGCACAGCACTGCTCAAAATATCCGGCTACTGGATGTGTGAAGTCACTGGTGGACGGAGGGATTATCATTTCCTAGTAATAATGGCAAAATGGTCTTCAAATTGTATACATTATGTACAGAAGATATTAATCAAGGGGTTCAAATGATTTTAACGTTAGTAAGAAGCCATTTATTAGGCTGTTTTTACACTGCCTTAAAGGGGCTGTCCAGTGAAAACAAGATATCGCATTTCTGCAAAATAGGTGATAACTTACGAAGGCGGTTTGACCACTGGGATCTTCACCCACTGACAGAATGGGGAATTTTTTTATCCATCCCTGTAAGGCTCTGTGCCCACATAGCGTATTTTCATGCAGTTACGCTGCGATCTGCACCGCAGTGTAACTGCATGCGGCCTGCGTCCCCAGCACAATCTATGAAGATTGTGCCTAATCCATGCCCACGTGGCGTATTAGAGCGCAGCGCAGCGCTTCGGCTACTGCCGAATCGCTGCGTTCTAAGAAGTGACATGTCACTTCTTTCCTGCGCTCTGCATGCAGCCCCCACTCTGTCTATAGGAGGGGCTGCATCCAGAGCGCATGAAATCGGCTTTTCAGTACGCACTGTTTCTGCAGCGATTTGAAGCGCACATGTGCTGTTCAAATCGCTGCAGAAATTTCTGCAGGGACAGAACGCAACGTGGGCACATAGCCTAAGGCTTTTTTTTATTATCCCTGGTATAAAGTGGAGTGGCAGATAAAAAAAAAAATAGTAATGTGCTCTCACCAGACAACCCCTTTAACACCAAGACCCCTCAGCACTTTTATTGAGCCCTATGCTGATCTGAAATGTCTCCACTTAGTATTGATGTTTTTTTTTTCTCATTTTCCTCTTTCCAAGTAAACCTAACCACTTTTACTGTATATCATGCTTATTTCTGTTGTGTCCTTATCCCTTTTTTTTTTTTTTTTGCGTTTTCATTTTACTACGTTCTGTCCAAAATATATTCTATGAATACTGGTGGTCAGAAGTAAAGGAAGGAGTTCATACCAGGTGGCCTAGGGTGGAGGAAGGGGTTTACACCTGGTGGTCTAAGGTGGGAGAAGGGGTTCACACCTGGTGGCCAGGGGTAGAGGAGGGGTTTATACCTGGTGGTATAGAGTAGAGGAAGGAATTCGTATCTAGTGGTGTAGGGTAAAGGAACAGGTTCATATCTGGTGGTGTAGGGTAAAGGAACAGGTTCATATCTGGTGGTGTAGGGTAGAGGAAGGGGTTTATATGTGGTGGTCATGTAGAAGAGGAGGTTTATACCAGGTGGTTTAGGGTAGAGGAAGTGCTTATACCTGGTGGTCTAGGTAATAGGATGGGTTTATATCTGATGGTCAAGTAGAAGTTTATGCGTGGTGGTCTAGAGTAGAGGAATTTGCTTATTTTTGGTGGTCTAGGATAGAGGAAGGGAATTATATCTGGTGGTTTAGGGTAGAGGTAGGGCTTTATATCCAGTGGTCATGTGGAAGACTAGGTTTATGCCTGTTGGGATTATACTCCATTGTCTAGAGTAGAGGAAAGAGTTCATACCTGGTGGTGTAAGGTAGAGGAAGGGGTTCATAGCTGGTAGTCTAGGGTAAAGGAAGGGGTTTATATCTGATGGGTCATTCAGAAGAAGGGATTTATATCTGGTAGACTCGGGTAGATTTAAAAAAAACCCCAAAACTTATTTAATGGGAATCTGTCACCAGGTTTTTGCTCAACCATCTGAGAGCAGCATAATGTAGGGGCAGAGACCCTGATTCCAGCAATGTCACTTACTGAGCAGTTTACTGTTTGATAAAATCAATGTTTTCTCTGCTGCAGATCTAGCAGTTATACAGAGCTCATGAATATGCTGGACTACCTGGCAGCAAGTAGTCCTGTAATGATAATGTACTGCTGATTAAACAGTGATTTTATCAAATCTATAATAAGCAGCCCAGTAAGTGACACATCACTGGAATCAGGGTCTCTGTCTCTACATTATGCTGCTCTCAGATGAGGTGTGAAAAACTTGGTGACAGATTCCCTTTAATGACCTGGTTTAGATTTTGACAGGAAGCTTGCCAATCACTTCGTCTCTTTTCCTGCTCCGATCATACCGATCAGTTTGGACTTTGATATTATGATCTGCTGTACGACATTCCCCAATGTACAGATGTTTTTGGCCTGTATTGAGTTGTTTATTATTTATTTTTATGCTTTTTGAGGTGATATTTTTCTTAGCGTTTTGTGAAGCTTTTACACAAATGACAGTGCGAGCCCTGATGGGGTAACTGCACATTGTTTCTAATGTACTCTGTACCAGCTTTAATTATTTAATATTTTTGCGACCGTCTCTGCAGGTCCCTCCCGTGTATGAATTATTTCTAGCGTTGGTGTGCAACAGCAATTTCAGCTTTCAGAATCAAGTTTTGCCCCAATGTAGAATGAAAAATGGCTTGTACTTTTAATATATCCATGTATATATAGATAGAATATAAACTAATTGAGACAAATCAAAAGATTTTTTTTTTGACATATCTCAAGGAATTGTATCACTCTTTACCCCTAAACAATCAGATGTAACTTGATACAGTGTTCATAAAAAAAAAAATATTCTCCATTGTGCAGAGGGAAATGGCTTCTGGCAGTAACCACTGTTTTCTGTAATGTTGATGCTGCCTGTACTTCTTTTTTTTTTTTTTCCCATTTTCCAGTTGTTTGTAGCATTTCGGATGTAGCTTATGTTGAGGAAAGCCAGATCACATGTTCCAGCCGGCCTGCTGTGCCGTGCATAAAAAGCTTTGTGATGTCAAAGCCCCCCGCTCAGTGGGAGCTGGGAATTATTAATTGGCAACACATAGTTTATGTAAAATTAGGTCATTTCACTCTTATTTGAAAATGGGTTGTTTCTATCTGGTTAAAATGATCGGGGGTGGGTGAACCCCCCCACCCAATTTATCATTAAAGGGAGACAAGATGATACCTGGAGCCCTTCGCCGCGCTCATTGTGATACCGGTCGGACAGGTTAGATTGGTCTGTTTTTGTAAAGTAACACATGTGTTTCTCTGACCTGTTTTTCAGCGGATCCAGATCTGGGAGACAATGGTCGCAGTCTGGCCGTGAAGGTCGCCTCCCCCCGAGGAAGCCTGTCTCCACGGTGAGTATTCTCTCCTCGGGAATCGCACATATCCGAAATGAACAAACCTCTCATCGGAGGCCAGCGATTTTGTTGACATTTGAAGGAATAATAAAGACAGCCTGTGGACGTGGAGAAATGGCTGCTGCTATTCTCCGAGGAGCAGGAATTTGCTTTTGTATGATATTAAAACATGTGCTGAAAGGCTGTCCAGTTTCCCCCGGGGACACTCGGAGGGCGTCACTTGCCCGGGCAGCGTGCAGACAGGGCTCTTCTAGTGTGCTGCTCATCTTTATTAGCACCTCATTATGCCACTGGTGACACCCCTTATTTATTATCTTCTGCCATCTCCTCTGAGCTTCTCATTACCTACAGATCTTCCTCCAGGACATCAGTGTGCAACGGTGGGGACTGAGGGACTAATGTCATCAACAGTCCATAATGAAATGTGTGCGTGGTCTTCATCCAACACGGTGGAACCTGGTGACAGTCAAAGCTTGTGTGGCCAGACCCACCCTGTGCAACTTGTGTTTTTTTGTTTGCTGTATTTTTCAAATTATAAGACTCACTTTTCCTCTCAAATTTGTGAGGAAAATGAGGGGTGCGTCTTAAAATCCGAATGTAGCTTACCGGGGGGGGGAGGGAAAGGCGGTAGAAAAATGTCACGGGAGGCAATGGCTGTGCACTCTGCTGCGGGCTGTGTTGTGGTCATTGCTCTGTGCGGCAAGCACTGAGACACAGGCCATTCTGAAGATGTCTGCAGTGAAGGCTTCAAATAATGGGGCCCAGAGTCTGCGCGTGAGCAGATGGAGCACTCTGCTCATGCTCCCATCTGTGCATGCGCTGCCTCCAGCCCATTGATGTCCCAGCAGCGGACTTAAGGGAAATTGCACCCGGAGGTGTTGTACATACATACATACATACGTGCGTGCGTGCGTGCAAGTACTCGGCTTGTCATTGAGCTGATAACTCAGTCTGCACACGCGCCGACTCTGAGCGCGATTTCTTTGAAGGCCGCACTGCTGACATCTTCAGAATGACCCATGTCTCACCGCCCACAGCGAGCCCCAGCACAGAGCGTCGCCCGCAGCGAGCCCCAGCACAGAGCGTCGCCCGCAGCGAGCCCCAGCACAGAGCGTCGCCCGCAGCGAGCCCCAGCACAGAGCGTCGCCCGCAGCGAGCCCCAGCACAGAGCGTCGCCCGCAGCGAGCCCCAGCACAGAGCGTCGCCCGCAGCGAGCCCCAGCACAGAGCGTCGCCCGCAGCGAGCCCCAGCACAGAGCGTCGCCCGCAGCGAGCCCCAGCACAGAGCGTCGCCCGCAGCGAGCCCCAGCACAGAGCGTCGCCCGCAGCGAGCCCCAGCACAGAGCGTCGCCCGCAGCGAGCCCCAGCACAGAGCGTCGCCCGCAGCGAGCCCCAGCACAGAGCGTCGCCCGCAGCGAGCCCCAGCACAGAGCGTCGCCCGCAGCGAGCCCCAGCACAGAGCGTCGCCCGCAGCGAGCCCCAGCACAGAGCGTCGCCCGCAGCGAGCCCCAGCACAGAGCGTCGCCCGCAGCGAGCCCCAGCACAGAGCGTCGCCCGCAGCGAGCCCCAGCACAGAGCGTCGCCCGCAGCGAGCCCCAGCACAGAGCGTCGCCCGCAGCCAGCCCCAGCACAGAGCGTCGCCCGCAGCCAGCCCCAGCACCGCCCCTGCTGCCGCCCCTCCCTCTCCCCTGTTACCTTTTACTTTTTTTTTCTTTAAATTTGGGGTGTTCTGCACAGGAGATGTAGACACAGAACAATTGGAGATTTTTAATGAACATGACATTTTAATTTTGGGTGCCCTCAAACAATAAAAAAAAAATATAGATTACTAAGGTGACGCGACTTTAGTCCAGGGCGATCAGCTGATCAGCCCCAGTCCCACATCGGCCAGGCTTTTCTTCTGACATTGATGGCTATATGACTGGATGGCTGTCCATCTAATACATGGAAATATCATGTGTGCCAGAATGAGGGAATCTTGTGCAAAGCTGCTCTCCGTTCTGTCCTCTATATGATGACCAAGTACCTTAGAAGTGATAATGGGGTTATTTGTTCTCTGAGACAACCCCTTTAATTGAAATTAAATTGGGATTAACATTCGTACAAAACTGTAGCATAATGGGAGGGGGGGGGGGCTTCATACCTTTTGGGTTTGGAATACATTTTCTTCATGGATGGGCAGCCTTGGACACCTTGCTGATCACCACGGAGCTTATGTGGCTTTTTAGATGTTTTAGAGTCAAATTGTGCAATTCCAGAGCACATCAGAGGTAATGTGTGAAGGTTTTAACAGAGTAATTGGCATCCTCTAAGTAACAGAACAGCACTTAAAGCCGATAATTTGTTATTTTGTCATTACGAACTATATTTGAAGAGCGGCAAATCTTTTTCCCGTGTATAGCATCCATCTTACAGAGCCAATAAAGGTAATGGAAAGCAGGGCGAGCAGCGTGCTGGCTCAGCATGGGATGACCTCACATAGTCATTGATAGGTCTGCCACATTAGTGCTAACCAAACAGCCCATCACTTGTAGGACATTAGTCACTGAGCGCTGGACAGTCCCGATCTGGTATGTTGCAGAGAGATGTATATGGGCAAAAAATGACCTGGGCTCTGCTGTAGAACGTGTCTTAGTACACTGCATCCATTAGCTCCTAAAGGAGTGAATACATCTCTTCCAGTAACACACATTCTTCCCAATCTTCTCGATACATGCTTGGCATTAGGTTCCCATTTGGAATCAACAGCTGCTATTCCAATATCCAAGACTCTTCTTGTGCTGCACCAGTTCTCTAGGATGCTCTACCCTGGGCAGTTACGTGTAAACAATGTTCCAACCTGCATAGATCATGGATGGGAAGCCCTACTTATGGCAGGAGAAGGAAACTAGCACAAATTACTTCCAATCTCTAAGACTCTTCTTGTGCTGCACCAGTTTTCTAGCATGCTCTACCCTGGACAGTGACATGAAAGCAATTTTCCAACCTGCATACATAATTGCTGGGAAGCCTTACTAATGGTAGAAGAAGGGAACCAATAAGCGTAGTTCTGCTCAACTGGCACTAGGTGCTCAAAGGTAAAAAAAACAATATAATGAAAGAGAATGGCCAGAATCACACTTGCTAGTGCCTCGCGTGTAACTCGCGCGAGTCTCTCATGGTAGAACCCGGCATGGCCGCACACTATGCATACAGGTGCGTCTGAGCTGCATAGAGATACATGCAACCGGACCCGCTCCTGTCAGGGGAGTGTGCGGCCATGCCGGGTTCTACCATGAGAGACTCGCGCGAGTTACACACGAGGCACTAGCAAGTGTGATTCTGGCCAATAACTTCGGCACACCATTTGAGGATGTAAAACAGGAAAGTGGACACTTCTTCTTTTTTGCATCTTCAAATGGTGTGCAGAAGAAGGGAACCAGCACAAATTACTTCCAATCTCTAAGGCTATGTGCCCACGGGACCTTGTTTCTGCGGATTTTGCCGCGGAAGACCTGCGGATTTTTCTGGATTTTCCAGATAAATTCGCAGGTTTTAGCACGTACAGTCACTCCCCATGTTATCCTATGGGACATGGGGAGTGCTGTGTCCACGCTGCGGAAAGTGCAGCTGCCGACCATGCTGCGGATGTAGGCATCCGCATGTATAATTGCATGTCAATTATTCATGCGGAATTACCTGCGGATGTCCCGGCCCTCCGCTATGGAGATAAGAGGCCGGGACGTCCGCAGGTAAGCCGCATGAATCTCCGCATGTTTCCCGCAGCTATTCCGCTGTAATCTAGCAGCTAAAAATAGCTGCGGACGCCGCCGAGCAGCTGCGGGAAACATGCGCTCGTACCTGCGGATACATCCGCAGGTACGAGCGCCCGTGGGCACATAGCCTAAGACTCTTCTCATGCTGCACCAATTCTCTAGAATGCTCTACCCTGGGCAGTTATGTGAAAACAATACTCTAACCTGCATAGCTAATTGCTCGGAAGCCCTGCTAATGGCAGAAGAAGGGAACCAATTCAAATTACCCCCAAATATTAGGGTCTCTTTAGGGGAGACCTTCTTGAAACTGTACCAATGATTAAAGGATAAAAGTGTAAATGGATATATTTAATATCTATTTTCCATGTAATTGACTATTTTCAGATATCGTGTATTAGAGGCTTTGCACGTCCAGAGTTTTTCCTCCCCCGCCTTAGGAGTAATTAATCAAATAAATAGGGAGATTGGGGCAGGAATTCCCGAGCTCTGGAAATAAGTGAACTCTATTCAGCAACTTGAGCTTGTTCCCTGTGGTTCTCAATTCTCTCGCCTTGGAAGTGCTCGTCCATCATGGTCCTCGCAATTCATTTGAGGGCCCCAGATTCCTGGTAGCAGACCTGCAATCATAAGTCAGATTGACTAGCCGTCCCAGCGAGAATACTTTTTGCATTTGTTTTTCGATACGGGATTCTCCTGTGAAGGAGCCCGGCTGACAGCTGAAAGACTGATCACAGCTTTTTAATCCTGTGTACATTTTTTAGGGAAATTGTATCTCGCTACCACGGCCCATTACGAGGAGCCGCGTGAGAGTCACCTGTTCTCTGCGCTTGTGTGTTTGCAATGGAAAACCCGTATTTTGCCTAAATAGCTATGTAAATATTAGAGCAATTACCAGTCCTACACGTTGGAGAACTTTGTCCTGCATTCCTTGGCGTAATTAGCAGCTACGAGGAGTCTGGTGGGGACCGAAATGTATCCCTATTAAAGGAGCACGGACATTAAAAAATAACAAAAACTGGAACACAAGATGCCCAATATCAAAAGAAAAACTTAGAAATCTCTATTTTATTATTTTTTAATTTTCTTTTATCTCCCAGTAGTCAACTATTGCCCCCTTCTACCTACGGAATTTTTGTACTAGTGCATATATACACACAATATAAATATAATTTAGTTATTTTTTATCTCCCAGTAGCAACTATTGGCCCCTTATGCCTATTCTTTGTACTAGTGCATATATACACAAAAAATAAATTAATTTATATTTATATTGCATCTCCCAGTAGCAACTATTGGCCCCTTATACCTATTCTTTGTACTAGTGCATATATACACAATATAAATATAATTTATTTATTTTTATCTCCCAGTAGCAACTATTGGCCCCTTATACCTATTCTTTGTACTAGTGCATATATACCCACAATATAAATATAATTTATTTATTTTTATCTCCCAGTAGCAACTATTGGCCCCTTATACCTATTCTTTGTACTAGTGCATATATACACAAAAAATAAATAAATAAATTATATTTATATTGTATCTCCCAGTAGCAACTATTGCCCCCTTCTACCTATTCTTTGTACTAGTGCATATATACACACAACATAAATATAATTTATTTATTTATTTTTTGGTGGGCTTTTCTTTGTCAGTGTTTGGTAGTGCGGGAATATTAATATATTGCAGAAGTAACCTTCTCTGTTTTGTCTTGTGGAAGCCAGAAAGTTCCCCCCTCAATCACTAGCCAGACATATAATAATATAATAATATTATTTATTAATTTATATAGCGCTGTTAATTCCACAGCGCTTTACATACAATGGCAACACTGTCCCCATTGGGGCTCACAATCTAGGTTCCCTATTAGTATGTTTTTGGAGTGTGGGCGGAAAGTGGAGAACCTGGAGGAAACCCACGCAAACACGGGGAGAACATACAAACTCCTTGCAGATGGTGACCTTGGTGGGATTTGATCCCAGGACCCCAGCGCTGCAAGACTGCAGTGCTAACCACTGAGCCACCATGCCGCCCTAGGGTTGAAAAGAAAATAGGTTTTTGTTTCACGGGTCTGCAGAAAGTATGCTCACGCTAACAAATAGGAAAGAAATAACTAAACTTTTTTGTTTTGTCTTTAGCTTTTTAATTTCCTGCAGATCCGTCTGATCCAGGTCCTGAGACCCCCACTAAGCGCTCAAGAAGTGCACAGTCCGGACGGTTAGAGAACGGATTCAATAGAAAGCTTATGACTTTTCTATTGAACCTGCGCTCCACTCTGTGCATGCGCTCTTGCCTCCCAAGCTGTGGGCTGTGAGTGATCGTGGGGTGTCTCAGGACCCCAACCCACTGATCTGCAAACAATTAAAGGGCCTAAAAATGATTTTAAAAAAATAAATCAATAGTTGTGTTACTCTTCAAAGGGGTTCTCCACATTGGAAATCCTCTTTTTATGTGGCCTTTGGAAAAGGGCGATCAGCGAGTGGCCGACACGCAGAGATATCTTGTTCAAAACTACTGCAGCACTCCCAGAGGTGAAAGTGGGTATTACAGGCTGCCTGAGACCCACGGCTAGTCTGAATGTGGTCTCAAACAGTGAGCCGTTTGTGTAAACATGCATATTTGTGTAAACATGCTGTGTCTGGGCCTTTTTTTTTTTTTTTATTTCAAGTTGATCTCCACTTTAATTTATTTGTAAAGGATACCTTTATTAATGCAATAGGGTATAAAAGATATGTTTTTTCTAAGCAAACGTCCACAGGGATTTTTTTTTATTTATTTTTTTTTAAATCTTTTGTGTTCTTTAAAGGATTGGACAGGAGTAGAAAAACATAGCTTGAAACAGCGCCACCCCTGCCCATGGTTTGTGTCTGGTATTGCAGCTCCTCTGTAGTGATGTCAAGGGTGCTGAGCTGCAATACCAAACAATCCATGGACACGTAAAAATGTATTTTTTTTTTTTTAAACCTAAATCTGATTTTCTCATCCCAGACGTCTCCTTTAAATTGGTAACTTGTGTGTTTGTATTTGAATATAATGTTATTATGATGGGTTTTATGTTGCGCTGCATTTACTTTTTGTACTTTTCTTGTTTGATTTTTTTTTTTTGGGATTTTTTTAAAACTTAATAAAGGAGAACATTATATTCTAATTATGTTAACACTTAATAAAGGAGGACATTACATATTTGCCTTTAATAATTGTCAGTAATTTAGGAAAGCCCAGATATAGTGGAGGGGATAATGTGACTGTTGTAGCCACGTCGCCCCCTGATTGCTGCCACAGTCGGTGTGTGATTTGTTATTTGTATAATTTGTGACCTGAATGTTTCCTTGCGGCAGGTCCCCTCTGAACAGTCTCTCCATCCGCTATGAACAGTCAGGGAATGGCACCCCAGACAGCGCCCCCCTGGCGGTGACCAGTATCGAGCAGCTTCTGGAGAGGCAGTGGAGTGAAGGCCAGCAATTTCTGCAGGAACAAGGGGCGACCAGTGACAGTAAGTAGAGCCCCCCTCACCATCTCTTCTGCCACTTATTGATATTGTGCCCTGCAGACACCTTTATTATTATATACACATCCGATGTCACCGACAAATCAGTAATCAATGGAAATTAGAGCTGAGCGATTCTGTAGGGGCTGCCCTGGATCAGCATCCAAACCTATCCTCGTGCAGCCGGTTTTCACATCTTCTTTACCAGTCATCCCGGGCGCCTCTGCTTCTCACTAAACCCCATCACCTCATGACGTGCACAACACCTCTCCGCACATAATAAGCGTCAGAGGCGCCCAGAATGCCGGGTGCAGGATCAAGGACCGGCAGCAACAGAGGACTTGGACGGTGGACCAGGCCAGCTCAAATGAAGATCTATTCTGGCTTATGGATTGTAAATGTTTATGTGCAGGAGATCTGTGGTCCTGTTCAGTGCGCTGATGACGTACAGGCATTACTGTATCACAAGATTAAATAAGTTGATATTTGCCATTATTGTCAGTCGGCAACATTTCAAGCAAATTCATATAGTCTTCATGTTTTTCATTGTTAAAGGGAATCTGTCACCAGCTTTTTGCTTTCCCATATGATAGCAGCATGATGTAGAGACAGAGATCCTGATTCCAGCGATGTGTCACTTACTGAGCTGTTTGCTGTCATTTTGATAAAATTGTGGTGTTTTTTCTGCTGCAGATCTAGCAGTTATACAGAGCTCATGAATATGCTGGACTACCTGCAGCACGCCAAGTAGTCCTGTAATGATGATCTGATTAAACAGTGATTTTATCAAAACTACACTGAGCAGCCTAGTGACACATCGCTGGAATCAGGGTCTCTGCCCCTACATTACGCTGCTCTGATTAGTTGGAAAAAGCCTGCTGAGATTTCCTTTAAAGGCATTGACCCACAATTCATGGGTAAGGAGAATAATGTGTGATTGCTGGAGGCCCACCACTGAGACCCCCACAATCACTACCACTAGAGCGGTGGTCACACAGTTCAGTGTCTCTATGGCTGACAGAAACAACTGCTCCATTATGGCTGTGCAAACAGGAGGAACCAGGACCTCTGACCTCTGACCCCTATCCCAATGATCCCGGGGATCCCAGCAGACATTTTTTTTTTTTTAATCTATCATGCACGTGATGTATAACTTCATCTGACATTCCCTTTTTAATTTTCTTTATGGCGATAATATTAAGAATGAGTGCAATTACAGGGGTTGTCTTTTAAAGACCCAAAATGAAAGTTACCCCTATGATCAGCTTTTTTTGGCTAATGATTTCCCTGCATGGGGCAAGTACCTCCTGCTAATGATTGGGGCCGCGCTATGATGTCCTGTATACCCTAATCAACCCCAAAGGATGGAGACAGAGTCCACTTTTATGGCCTCTTTTCCGTTTAGCACCCGGACTCACTTCTAGCTCCTTTTTCATAACTTATTCACAAACTTAGCAGAAAAAAAGCCAAAACTCTATTTTTCTTTGTATTTTGAGATCGGGGCATTACAGGTTAAACTTTTTCCTATCCGGTAAAGTGTTGTCGTCCTTATATCTGATATTAATGGTATCCAGAAAAAAAAATGCTAATTGCAAGGAAATTCATGCAGGGATAATCCTTTAAACATGATAGCTAGCGGACAGGTTTACCCACGTTGTCCTGCATCTCATTTGGACGCACTAAGAGCCCCTTTGTATTGGCATAAAAAAAGGAGGGGGGGGGGGTCAAGTGAAATCCTTGGGAAATGACCAGATGTGACTATTCCTGATCCAGATTTATCTTCTGGAATAGAGGTCAAGCAAACAAAGAAAACTTTATTGTACGCTGTCCGATTTTCCCCAGACAAGCTGTGGAGCAGCAGAACCATTTAAGCCATAGACATCCTCTTCTCTTTTTTTTTTTTCTTACAATTTGGGGTCTTTTAAAGCCCCCTTCTTTTTTCCCCTTCCCGGGAGGACGCGGAGGAGTCAGTAAGCAGGCTGCTATTTCCAGGGTCCTGTCTGTAATCCCATCAGTATTGTGTTTCTGCTGTAGGGAGTGAAAGCTCCGGAATAGAACTCTCCCAAAGGTATCACATCAGCGGCTGCAAGTTCTCATTTAAAAAGAAAAAAAATATATATATATAAAATGTGTGTGTGTGTGTATATATATATATATATATATATATATATATACACATACACACATACACACACACACACACACACACACATTATATATATATATTTTTTTTCTTTTTAGATATATATAGATATATATATATATATGAAAAAAAGTGTGTGTTTCTAAAATATGAAATTAAATGCACCGCGGCCGACTGGGAGGAAAACATTTGTGCATATTTTACGGCACAACAATGGCGTTTGGATAAACTCGCAGTCATTCCCCCTGTAAGGCGAAGCTCGGGTGTTTATCGGAGTGAAGGTGACGTTTGCCAGTGCAGATTTCACTCATGTGGCGCCACAAGGGCCTGCCGGGAAAATCTGCTCCCTTCAATTTCATCAAAGAGCAGGAAATTTCTGGTCCAGGAATCCCTTTTTGGTCAGAATCTGATTAGGAGCGACCCCTCACATCATGTCGGGCATAGCGAGAAAATGGGAAACTTTTGCCAAAATTGTGCGTTTATCCATCGTTCTTTCGGGAGAGGTTAAGATTTATGTAAATGCCGCATAATTTACCTACTTGCGTGTCATTGATATGTCCAATTTTTCCCCGATTTATTAAAGATTATAATCAATATTCCTTTTCAACCTGTAGTCACCAGCTTGGCAACATATCAGGTCCCATTGTAATTAGTAAATTATTTAGCCTGAAGTACACAGCGTATAGATAGTAATTCTCATAAGAATAAGAACTGAAAAGTGCATGAAAAGGTAAAAAAGAATGACAGCGAGAGCGGATCGGTACCAGCAATAGAGGAGATCGAGTAACAGGACGCAGGGAGGTTTATGGAAGCAGGTAACTTTCTATTAGTGTTTAGCACCTTTCCAAATATATAGACGCAGCCCGCTCTTCTGATTTGTCTTGGAGGTGATATATTGGGAGTTGTAGCAATGCACCCAGTTATCTGATCAGAGATGGTTGGGTCAGGGAACCTTACACTTGGCTCTGGATGGGGGTATTCCCATTATATGTGCAGAGACACCCCCCCACATATAGATATGTAACATCGGTATAGTACATCCGAAAGAAGAGAGAGGGAAAAAAAATATATAACTCATGTAGCCATGAAATGCATCAATGGAAGTGAAAGAAAAGAGTTATAAAGTTTTTTGCATCTTCATAGAGGGATATTGTCTCCTAGTGATTGTAAAAACAAGCAATTTTTCCATTTACTGCTTATTAAATATAGCAGCCGTCCTTGAGAAATTAGCTCATTTTTTAAAATTTATATTTACAGCTCATTGCCTATGAGACCGACCACTGCAGCTGTCTAGCTCGTAAGCACAATGCTGTAGCCGGCTGGGATGAGGAGGTATCCGCATGCTCCAAGGTATCCTGGCCAGCTTCAAAACAGGGCTTACAAGCTCCATACAACAGAGCTTGTACACACTGCACATTGTCTGCTGCCTTATCAGCAGTAGCCGGTCTCCAAGGCGATGAGCTGTAAACAAAAGAGAAGTGTTAATATGTCACGAACGGTTGTAAATGTTCTTAGGACACACGGAGCGTCCTGCGTCTTCTGCAGTAGGTGAGTGAGCCCGTATTACAGAGCTGACCACAGTACCGGACAAGTGGGATCCGGTATGGAAACATTGATGGTTTAGATCCATGTTGCAGCGCTATTTCTAGTTGTTGAGTATAATTATCTCCCCCTCATGTACGGTCTTTTTCTTATTTCTTGTTTTTAGTTTTGGGTATGCTAAAGTCCCTGCACCAGCTGCAAGTGGAGAACCGGCGACTCGAGGAACAGATCAAGAACCTCACTGCTAAGAAGGAGCGTCTGCAGCTTCTGAATGCCCAGCTGTCTGTGCCCTTCCCAGCTATATCTTCCAGCCATAGTGCGTCTCCTCACGTGCATACGTACCCATCACAGAATGGTAAGCACGAACAGGAGTTACGTACAAGTTATAACTTGGGACATCATCTGGGACAGCTCCATGATACCTCGTCCTGTCCCATACTGTTGCACTGTTGGCTTTATTGCTTCATCTACTGTTGAAGTCCAGCACAGTGACACCTGCATCTTTATAATTCGGCCCGATCTAAGGATGTGGGGAAGCTTTGACTTGGGCGTATTAGGATATCATCAGGAGCGTAGCTACCGCGGTGGCCATTGCGACTGGGCCCGGGCAGTTAGGGGCCCGCGGCCGGCAGATCAGCAGCCAGCTCCTTTCTATGAGAGAGGAGCTGCGCTGTTCTGCCGCAGACCACGCGGCGCGGCGACCGCTATATGACCCGGTTGCTGCTGCTGACACCAGGCCCAGTCTTCCCCCGTGTCTGCGCGGTGACGTCACTCCTGTGCGACTGCTGTGCTGAGTGCACAGAGCGCAGGACGGGAGGACGCTGACCGGAGCCACGGGGGAACGAGAACAGAAGTGAGGACGAGCAGCAGTGAAACAAGTAGAGGGGAGGACAGAGGTGAGTACTTGTTGTTTTTTTTTTTTTATATAATATCAGTGAGCACACGGGGAGGCTGGCTGCAGGACACATGGAGTCCTTGGGGGGGCCTGGCTGCAGGACACATGGAGTCCTTGAGGGGGGGCCTGGCTGCATGACACATGGAGGCCCTGGGGGGGGGCTGGCTGCATGACACATGGAGGCCCTGGGGGGGGCTGGCTGCATGACACATGGAGGCCCTGGGGGGCCAGGCAGCAAAACACATGGAGTTCTTGGGGGGGTGGGGCCTGGCTGCATGACACATGGAGAGATCCTGGGGGGCTGGCTGAATGACACTTGGAGATCCTGGGGGGGGGGGGGGCTGGCTGCATGACACATGGAGGCCCTGGGGGGGGCTGGCTGCATGACACATGGAGGCCCTGGGGGGCCAGGCAGCAAAACACATGGAGTTCTTGGGGGGGTGGGGCCTGGCTGCATGACACATGGAGAGATCCTGGGGGGCTGGCTGAATGACACTTGGAGATCCTGGGGGGGGGGTTGGATGCATGACACATGGAGATCCTGGGGGGCTGGCTGCATGACACATGGAGGCCCTGAGGGAGCTGGCTGCAGGACACATGGAGGCCCGCCCATGATGCATGGAGGTTTATGGGGCTGCATTATGCATGGAGGTTTATGGGGCTGCATTATACATGGAGGTCTATGGGGCTGCATTATACATGGAGGTCTATGGGGCTGCATTATACATGGAGGTCTATGGGGCTGCATTATACATGGAGGTCTATGGGGCTGTATAATAAACATGAAGGACACCTTATACATGGACTATATGGGTGCATTATACATGGAGGAGTATGGGGCTGCATAATGCAATATGAGGGTTCATGGGGCTGCATTGTAATACATATAGGACTATGGGGGCTACATTATAATATATGGAGGGAGGCTACTTTATACGTGGAGGACTATGGGGGTGCATTATAAAACATGGAAGACTGTGGTGCAGTATAATATATGGAAGACTGTGGGGTGAATTATAATACATGGAGGACTATGGGAAATGCATTATAATACATGGAGGACTATGGAGGTGCATTCTATTATGTGAAGGGTTATGTGGGACCCTTTATACTATATGGAAGGCTATGTGGGGGCCATTATTGTATTTGGAGAACTATATACGAGGGGGGACAAAGATACAAGCAGGGGATGGGAATGTTTTGTGCTGAGGGAAAAAGACTCTTTCCCAGCTTTCCCATGCTCTGCTGTACATCTCTCAGCACCCAGCTTTCCCATGCTCTGATATGGGAATGCTGGGTGCTGAAGGAATGATGTATAGCAGAGCATGGGGAAGCTGGGTGCTGAGGACAAGATGGATATCAGACCATGGGAAAGCTGGGTGCTGAGGGTAAGAGCCAAGTGTCAGCACCATTATCCTGTACCCCGAGTGTCAGTGTCATTATCCTGTACCCTAAGTGTCGGTGTACGTGGAGGGGGGGGGGGGGGCCGGTCCAAATTTTGCACCAGGGCCCATCAAACTCTAGTTACGCCACTGGATATCATGGTCCCAAAAGGCCATAAATCCTTTCAGATGAAACCTTAGAAAGTCTTGCTCCCCATTAACTTGATCTTGCAGGTGTCGGCAACCTTCGCCACTTCAGCTCTTGTGAGATTAGAACTCCCAACATTTTGCCGTTAGGGAATGCTGAGAGTTGTAGTTACACGGCAGTTTGAGTGCAGAAGATTGCCGACACCTGCTATCTAGCTACAACCAGTGTCTTCCTAGCTGCTGTTAAAGGGACCCTGTCAGCTTAGAATGACTGTTCAAACCAAGTACAGGCGCTCGGTGCATCATGACGGGGCGAAGCATTTAAGTGCATCTTCCCACCGACTTGTTTTCCATCTGTATCTGCCCTTCTCTGGCTCTATGAAGCCAGAAACAAGAAGGTGGTAAGGTGCATTTAAATGTTTGGCCCCACCATGATGCACCGAGCGCCTGTACTTGGTTACAGTTATTCTGTACTGACAGCCCCTTTAGCGGCAGCTACGAAGACACAGATTGCAGGAGATGATCTGTCCCAGTACTGAGCGCACAGAATTATCTCCTCTTGTCCCTGCAGTGGGAACAGTATTTCTACAGCTTCTGCACATAGTCTGAATCTGAATAGTTTTCATTTGCGTTTTTTGTTTTTTTTTATTATTATTATTGTATGACAGCCAATTGTGTAAATATTAAAAAAATCTGTCCTCTGAGTTTTGCTATGTAATCTAAAAGCAGTGTAATGTAGAGACAGACCCCGATTCCAGCGATATCGCTTACTGGGCTGTGTCTTGCTGTTTCAATAAGATCAGTGTTTTAGCAGCAGGAGATTATCACTACAGGACTAGGTGTCTTGTGCCATGTAGTCTCTCTGCTCTGTATAACTCTGCCCCCATCACTGAATGGCAGCTTCTGCGTATGCACAGTGTACACATAAAGCTGCTAATGATGAGCGAGCATGCTTACCACTACTCGTTACGCAATAGAGCATCAGCGTTTAAAAATGCTTGTTTCCCATTGGCTTCCATTATACTCGGTACTTGATTTGCGCCCGAGCACCCCAATGCTCGATCGAGTAACCGGCGTGGCGATCACGCTTCCTCATCACTATAAACTGCCCATCAAGGGTGTGGGTGGGGTTATACACAGCCGAGCAATCTGAGCTCTGCTACATCTATAGCAGAAAACTGTATTTGTATCAAAATGACAGCAAACAGCTCAGTAAGCGACACAATATTGGAATCGGGATCTCAGCCCTACATCATGCTGCTCTAATAGAAAAAAACCTGTTGACAGATTTTCTTTAAAGGGAACCTGTCATGTAGAATATGCGTTCTGACCTAGCAGCAGACACGTGGGCCCTAATCACACCTCCCTACCCATCCCTGTTGTAAAATTGTGTAATCTGAAACTAATAAAAAAATGTTTTATTACTTCCATGTTTCAATTAAAATTTAACTTTTAATATTTGAATTTTTTTAAAAAAGAAATTATACCACACACCATAAATGGTTGTAAAACCAACCAGCTAAATAGGGCTGTTGTTCAAGCCCCTATTATTACCCAGTCAAGGACACTGTGTAACCAGTAATAATAGTTCTACTGGAGTAACACCAATTGAGACAATTGTCCCATAAATGCACATATAGATTAATAATCCATAGCATAGACAGATACTAAAGTGGGTATAATCCCACTATAATATCGATATTAGAGACTAAAAGATGTTGTTGTCTCCACAATATTCTACAAAAGCTGCGATCTGCAGCAATCAGTAACCAACAGTATGGTCAATTGAAACAAAAACTTGTTTTTAGTTGTCCAGTACCAGGGGGGGGCGCACCAATCCGCCTCACAATACCCCTTGGCTGGCAACGATCTGACCTGATGTTTTCTTTAGGCTATGTTCACACACTGCGTTTTTTACCTGCGTTTTGGGTCCGTTTTGGGTCCGTTTTTGCTGCAGAAATTTCTTGAGAAATTCTTGTAACCTTTCTGCAGACATTCCCCAGCAAAACCTATGGCAAAAAAAATTAGCTGTGCACACACTGCGTTTTTTTCTTAAGAAAATTCTTTCAGTAGATTTTCTTAAGAAAAAGAATGAGCATGTCACTTCTTTTCTGCAGCTAACTGCGTTTTTTGCCATAGATAATTGGCACAATAACGCAGGGAGCAACCAGCGGTAAAAACGGACCTAAAACGGACCTAAAACGGACCTAAAACGGACCTAAAACGCAGGTGCGTTTTTGGTGCGTTTTTTAACACAGGTGCACTCTTAAGAAATTTCTTAAGAAAAATCATTTTTCTAGTGTGAACATAGCCTTAGACCTCCCGACGCGTTTCTTAATTAATCTTAATCCTCAGGGGACTGTGGTCAAGAAATAACAACTGTGAAAATAAACAATATAGTCAGGCTTCAAAACAATGCACGGATTCATCATCAAGTTCACAAAGCATTCTCAAATAGGCTTCCCACATACCTTCATTGAAGAGACGGACAGCCAACATACTGTGTCCGGGCTGGTAGTAAGCACTGGGCTTTCAAACTTGCCGCCCTTAAATATCATGTGGGCGGGATGCCCAAATTATCATAATTACCACCCCTGTGCTGAGGACACCGTCCCTACACAAAGATTGATCGGTCAAAAGCCAATCATCTGATAGTGGGACCGCCCACCACCATATTTGGGCCACAACAATAGGTGGCCGTCACTGAGGGCTCACCCTCGTTGACCAATAGGTGTATTGGAAAGACGTCCCCCAATTACATCCCCGTGTTTGGTGATCATGTGCTCTCTGACATCACCACCTATCACATTCTTGCCACTCATACCATGTGACCGGAACTACAGCATTTTGCCGGCGCACAGAGCGGCCGGAAGTCCCGCCCATGTGACGTCCGATCGTCCATGTGACCGCAGGCCGGCGTCATCCGATCTGTCCTGCACCAAAGTATAACCGGGGCTATGCGGCACACGTCTTTTGGGGAGGATTCCCCTTATGATTTGGATAGGATTGTATTATGGACCCGCTACATAGACGACGTATTCGTGCTATGGCGGGGTACCAAGGAGACGTTTTTACAGTTTGTCTCTGAGATCAATCGCAATCCTTTAGGGCTAGGTTTTACGGCCCTATGTGACGAAAGAGAGTTGTCTTTTCTGGACATTCTGGTGACAAAAAACGTTGATGGAACCCTATCGACTAACACCTTTCGTAAACCTACCTCCTCCAATGCACTCCTGCGCTGGGAGAGCAATCATCCTTTACCCCTGAGGGCAGGCATCCCCAAGGGACAATATCTGCGGGCACGACGGAATTGTTCCACCCCCTTAAACTTTTCCCGACAAGCGGATGATTTACGCAGCCGGTTTAGGGAGAGGGGATATCCTGACCATGTCCTTTCTAAAGCCTACAAAGCGGCACAATCTAGGGAAAGATCCAGCCTACTAGTCCCCTCGCATAACAAGAACAAGACAACAGATGGGAAATTTCATTTCATCTCCACCTTCACCAATGGGTCAGCCGCAATACGTAAGATCTTGGAACGGCACTGGCCAATTCTAGAGATGGACGTAGACATAGGTGATGTGGTGGGTAACCATCCAAAATGTACCTATAGGAGAGGTCGCTCTATCGGTGATAGAGTAGTCCACAGCCACTTTATTCGCCCAAAAGACAACACCTGGCTACGAACTGAGCTGAAGGGGTGTTTCCGATGTAAGGGGTGCGTGGCTTGTCCACATATCGAGACCGGGAGGACCTTCTCCAGCTCTGCGACTGGTTGTTCCTTTGACATCAGGAACTTCATAAACTGCCGTTCGAGGGGGGTTGTCTATAAAGCAAGATGTGGCTGTGGACTGGAATATGTAGGCAAGACGAGAAGGGAGTTCAGGAGAAGGGTGGGGGAGCATCTTAGAGATATAGTCAACAAGAGGGATACTCCCCTAGCCAAACACATGGAAGTTGTGCATAACAGTGACATCTCAGGGTTAACTTTCATGGGAATTGATCTCATCAATTACCCGACTCGAGGGGGAGACTGGGATCGGTTGATCCTCCAGCGGGAGTGTAAATGGATATATACATTGAAGACACAAACCCCGTGGGGTCTCAATGAGACACTTACTTACGGGTGCTTCCTATAGCCCCTAGGGCCATGATAGGGTCCTTTAGGGACAGCCACCGTGGAGCGGGGGCACCCGGTACTTTAAGGTGTTGTTACACTCCGTTGGTAGGTAGGGGGAAGACAGGGCGGAGTAGGGTATGTATTAGGGCACCCAATCCTCCTCCGCACGGGGAAAAAAAACCTCCCCTCCCCCTCTGTCAAATCCTACTTGGGTATTTGGGTATTCTTTCTGCCAATTGCCTCGTGCCCGTGTTGATTGTGCCCGTTGTGGGTACCTGCCTGAATCCAATTTTGTGTCCTTTAATTTTTAGGACAATTTAGCATTCTCAATCCTTCCCACTGACACAACCCCCCCCCTTCCCCCCACCCCCTCCCCAACTTCCACCCTCTTCTCCCCATCTAATCTACACAACTTGCCATTATGCTTTCTTTCATGTGATAAGCTTGAGCCCATGTGACAAATAGGGAGTACGCAGGCATATTGTTTGTGTGTCTCCGGTCTATGTACAATTATGGGCGCTCGAAATGTATTATGGCAATGGTACTGTGATAGGTCATGTGATTAGAGGTTGCCCTGGTGTTGTGCTGACGCGATGCGCGCGTTGTAGTTCCGCGCACTTCCGGTTATTTGATTGACGTCGTCCCACGGTCACATGGGCAGATCATGTGACCGTTATTGTATTTCCGGCTATACGGCAATACAAATATTAATGAGACTAGCACTGTAGGCAGGATGTCAGGGGCTTAGACGTGTGCCGCATAGCCCCGGTTATACTTTGGTGCAGGACAGATCGGATGACGCCGGCCTGCGGTCACATGGACGATCGGACGTCACATGGGCGGGACTTCCGGCCGCTCTGTGCGCCGGCAAAATGCTGTAGTTCCGGTCACATGGTATGAGTGGCAAGAATGTGATAGGTGGTGATGTCAGAGAGCACATGATCACCAAACACGGGGATGTAATTGGGGGACGTCTTTCCAATACACCTATTGGTCAACGAGGGTGAGCCCTCAGTGACGGCCACCTATTGTTGTGGCCCAAATATGGTGGTGGGCGGTCCCACTATCAGATGATTGGCTTTTGACCGATCAATCTTTGTGTAGGGACGGTGTCCTCAGCACAGGGGTGGTAATTATGATAATTTGGGCATCCCGCCCACATGATATTTAAGGGCGGCAAGTTTGAAAGCCCAGTGCTTACTACCAGCCCGGACACAGTATGTTGGCTGTCCGTCTCTTCAATGAAGGTATGTGGGAAGCCTATTTGAGAATGCTTTGTGAACTTGATGATGAATCCGTGCATTGTTTTGAAGCCTGACTATATTGTTTATTTTCACAGTTGTTATTTCTTGACCACAGTCCCCTGAGGATTAAGATTAATTAAGAAACGCGTCGGGAGGTCTAAAGAAAACATCAGGTCAGATCGTTGCCAGCCAAGGGGTATTGTGAGGCGGATTGGTGCGCCCCCCCCCTGGTACTGGACAACTAAAAACAAGTTTTTGTTTCAATTGACCATACTGTTGGTTACTGATTGCTGCAGATCGCAGCTTTTGTAGAATATTGTGGAGACAACAACATCTTTTAGTCTCTAATATCGATATTATAGTGGGATTATACCCACTTTAGTATCTGTCTATGCTATGGATTATTAATCTATATGTGCATTTATGGGACAATTGTCTCAATTGGTGTTACTCCAGTAGAACTATTATTACTGGTTACACAGTGTCCTTGACTGGGTAATAATAGGGGCTTGAACAACAGCCCTATTTAGCTGGTTGGTTTTACAACCATTTATGGTGTGTGGTATAATTTCTTTTTTAAAAAAATTCAAATATTAAAAGTTAAATTTTAATTGTGACCACAATTTTAATACCTTTGCTTTGCTAATTCTCTATTCAACTGGTAAGCAACGACACATTCTGTTCCTTACTTCCATGTTTCCTATGTAAATAACAGAGCTCGTCACACCATGGGCATCACATTGCCCTGTGGGCGTGATACCATGGATTCACATGAGTGACGTCCCCCGTCGCTCCTTCAGAATCCCGCGCGTGCGCACTTACCATTCCCGCAGCCTTTTCAGGGTGTTCACTTACCGGCTTCAGACGTGCTCTGCGCATGATCAGACTCTTCTGATCATGCGCAGAGCGCATCTGAAACTGACAACGAGCACCCGGAAAAGGCTGCAGGAATGGTAAGTGCGCACGCGCGGGATTCTGAAGGAGCGACTGGGGACGTCACTCATGTGAATCCATGGTATCACGCCCACAGGGGCGAGATACCATGGAAAGTATGCAAACGCCCACAGGGCAAAGTGACGGCTATGAGGCGACGAGCTCTGCTATTTACGTAGGAAATATGGAAGTAATAACGATTATTATTACTTTCATATTGCACAATTTTACAACACAGGGATGGGTAGGGAGGTGTAATTAGGGCACACATGCGTCTGCTGATAGGTCAGAACGCATATTGTATGTGACAGGTTCCCTTTAAACTAGAATACTTAGCCGCTGTCTGGTGTATTCTGGGAGGTTTAGTTTTGAGTCGCCACTTCTTAATTTTAGAGCCTTAGCAATGCTTTTTGCAGGGGGGTGGTGTTACCTGTCGGTGCCAGTGATGGTACTTGACTATTGAGTGCCATTTTCATGAACCACTCAGGAACCTGCACATGGAATATTTTCGATCTGGTTTACGCCTTGTGTAGTCCTGTAATCTCTGGGGCAGTTGGGCATTATTGCTGCTCCTAGCGAGGTGAAATATTCTTGAGGTCGTCACTGTCCCGTTCGATGATCACCTGCCTTATTTCGTTATTTGCAGTACCCAGCACAGACGCACTGAGCATCAGTAAAAGCCCTCACCTTGGAAACTTCCAGCCGGAGGGCTCCCATCCCGCCCCACATCAGGTATGTCAGACCCCATATCCAGGAGGCATGCAATATCCAGGGCTTCCCGTATTATGCAGGCGCCGGCGTCTTATACTCCCAGTAATCCCAGTATTATTGGTATGTGACATGGCGAGAGCCTGCACCACGATTATGTATTCCCCGCACGTCCTGCCGATTGAAAGGTCACTGTACTCCATGAAGACCTGTCACCGCACAGGCCGCCATGTTGAGGGATGGACAAAGACTTTTCTAAAGACCACCGTGAATGTGTTTTCTCTGAAACGAATCAATATGTGTATTTTTCATGATTAAAGGGCTTCTCCAGTCATTGAAGGGGATCGGACTTCATTTTTTTTTTTTTTTGTTCTTTCCTCTTAAGGAGCTGACATCAAGTGGGCAAAGCATCAGCAGTTCTTCCTCGCTCTCCACTCCGCCCCCTGATGGTCAGAGTCCGGCACAGCAGGTCCAAGGGGTTCAGAGAATCAATGGTGTCACCATGGGAACACTAACAAGTGGCATTCAGGCAGTCACGCCAGCTCTTCCTGCCGTGCCGGGAGTGGGTGCAATAATTGGAGCTCTTCCAGCAAACCAGCTGGCGATCAATGGCATTGTTGGGGCCTTGAACGGAGTGATTCAGACTCCGGCTGCATTACCCCAAACCGCTGCCCTGACTCACGGGACATTATTACAGAACGTCACCCACCCGATCACTTCTACTTTAGCAAACAGGTAATTAACGTGATGAGGGTGGCTGCTCAGTGCACTTTAGCTCGGCCGCTCTTTCTGCACCTTTCCAATCGGCACGGCCATTATTGATATTTGGGATTGTTCCTTATTGCAGTGCCTCAGGATTGGGACTCCTCTCAGATCAGCAGAGACAGCTGTTCTTTCATCAGCAGCACCAGCAATTCCAGCAGCTCCTGAGCTCCCAGCAGCTGACTCCGGTAAGACCGCTGCACCCCACTGAACGAACACAGACCGCTAGACATTTTACAGCAAGCTAGGTTTGGACTGGTATAATCGCGGGGTGCGGAGGGAGACCCATATTTTGAAATTGTAAAACAGATGCTGAAATTTTATCATACGGCCTGTTGACAATTTTTCAGTTTCTCTTTGCTTTCCGTAAGTCTCCCCAATAATAGTGTTCACATCCTGCAGGTTACATCCAATAGTGATTTGTGATAAGACAAGCCCTGCAACGCAGACTGCCCCCCAGTGGTGGGTTTTATGCCAAGTTTTGTCCATATAAATCACAGACCTCCGTCACATGAGAACAGAGTTCCTCTTATGCTGACACTCGGGGGAGGCAGTGTCATCCAGAATGCATGTTTTCATTCTCCGTATATTTGTCACCCCCAGGAGCAGCACCATGCCCTGATATATCAGATCATGCAGCAGCAACACTCGCAGCACCAGCACCATCCGGATCTTCAGCAGCTGCAGATACCGGCCGCAGCTCAGTTACCACTCAACAACCTGCTGGCCGGTGCGCAAGCCGCCACCCTGCACTCCACCGCTACCAACCCCTTCCTGGCCATGCACGCCGACAACACTGCTCACAAAGTCGCAGTAAGTATCTATATATCCGTTAGCCATCATAGGTCCTCATTCATATTATCACAGATTTGCAGCCTAAGGAAAGCAGTAATGAAAATAACGGATGTTAAAGGATTTTGAACAAGGTCTAGTGATATTTAACGGTCATTGGAAAATGCCATAACAACATAATCATAGCTCGACTTCCAAATCTCATGCCATCCCAGCCCAACAACTATGGTGGTCTGCGCTGCCAAGCCTGTACATATACAGTATATGGTACGTGACCACTGATGCCAGTGATTGGCTGCAGTGGTCACTTGACTGATCCATAGCATGCTGCAGCAGGGAGATATGAACTGAGTTATGGGTACTTTATTATGTTATCACATTGCTCACAGCCAGTTAATTGTAAAATTATGGAAAACCTATTTAAAAATACAAGTGGCACCTTGGATTACGAGCATAATTGGTTCCGGGAGTGCGCTCTTAAACCAAGTTACTCTTATATCAAAGCAAATTTTCCCATAGGAAATAATTGAAACCCAGACAAATCGTTCCACAACACACAAATATTTACTGTATTTATACAAACTTATTACAGTAATACAATATAATGTCCTGTATTCATATAAAATTATTACAGTACACTAATACAAAATACAGTGCAGTAAAAAACATATAAATCAAACTGCACAAGTTACAATAGAATTGTTGGTGTGCGAGAGATACAGTATAAGCAATGTGCTGCACTGATTAGCAGAAAGTACAATACTGTATCCACAAATGCAAATGGATAGACATGCTATATAGTATATACTGTACAATGGTATACTGTATACAGTACATATATACAGAAAGTTACCTTCAGAGCGTGGTGAAATGACAGAACCGGAAGTGTACACGGTGAATATTTGCTCTTATTGCAAATCATTGCTCTTAAACCAAGTTACAAATTTGTAAAAAGCTTTGCTTGTCTTGCAAAACGCTCTCAAACCAAGTTACTCTTAAACCAAGGTTCCCCTGTATTTATTTTGGTAAATGCAGCCCTTCTGGGCAGGGAATCTCGCTCTGTTGCCCTACTAGGGTTTTTTTCCCCCCATCGGCAATGCTTATCTTTCCTCAGTATTGGTGTAAGTAAAATAGATCCATAGGCTATGCCATCTCTTCTCATGCGGTGGGAGAGTGAAGGGTTGGCTGCACTAGTTCGGTCCTGTCCTGCGCAGTGATGCCGCGGCCACTTGCCATGCAGGGGAACTGCGTCACATTGTAGTGAATGGACCTGTGCCAGCGGCGAGGACAGCAGCTCAAATGGGCAGGGAAAGCTTCGGGATGGGCGGTGGTCCCAATCATAAAATGATTAACCCCTTCTAGGTGTTAGATTGCTATGAGGACCTACCTCTAGGATCGCCATCAGTCACTAGTACAGGGGTCAGTGGAAACAACCGGATGAAAAATCCCGTTGCACATACACTGATCACCATGCTGGCGCGAATGAAACAGAGACTTGCGAGTTGGAGGAAGGGGTCCGGTGTGGAGTATTATATACTGATTATTTGCTTTCTCTTCAGAGGCTTGGGGAAAAGAATGGACCAGTCATGACAGATAAGAGCTGATGTGGAAGGAGGACAGAGCTTCATGCGTCCTCCTGGCACTTGACTTTCTGAAAAAGAAAAAATAAAAAAGAGACGACGTCTTCCTTTTCATAGCAAAGAAACAATGCACACGAAGACCTCTCAACGTTCCTCCATCTTCACAGTCATCCTTCCGACAGATGGAGAAGTAGCACACTGCCGAGCTCGCTACAACGCAGGGAGGAGGAGACGACGGCGGCCACACAAGGCTTCAGATATTTATTCATTGTAACTCTCTTGTTACTTTGTTGCACTGATATATTTGGCTGTAATAAGTCTGAGAAAAGGTAAAAACACTGTCGTCCGGACGTGACTGGCAACTCCCGGCTGCTGGGGGAGGGGAGGACGCTTGTGATACCTCGGTGCAATTCTGCCACTGGTCACTTCTAGGTATTAATGAACAATATGATTGTTACCGAACGTGTTTTTTCCTGCCGTTGACGTTCTGCTTTGCAGACTACAGGGAGGAAAGACTGAAGGGCCAGGGTGGGGACAGCGCCATGTTATTCCATTGAAAGTGCCTATTGCTGAGGTTCCCAGAGCAGACATGAGGCAAGACATTGCACTAGAGGCTCGATCTGTCTTCTATGCCACTAATGCTGACTGTGGTGACTGGTTATTTATTTCCTGGCAATGAGTTATGCAACCGCGGGAAGAATTCCCTACACTTTTGGGTTTTTGCATCTTTTATCTAATTCACAACACAGTTACAAGATGGGACAAATTAATGTGTAGAATTTACAAGAATTGCCCATGTAATGTAGGTATTCCTAGGACTACGAGAAGCTGCGTTTAATGTTTTTACTCTTAAGCTAGGTATACCACCATATGCAATGTTTAGCAGTGTCCCGGCGCATGCGCCGAGCAAGCTTGGATTTATATTCCTGCCATTGCTGGAAGCCAGAATTATCAAAGGGATTGTGTCATCAGGACCACCCCTATCTATAGTGCTCTGTTGGGGGAATTTTAAAGGGAAGACCCCCTGCTCTGGCAGATTCGGGCCTTCCATATGTTCCACGGATAGACAGCGTGTAATACTACACTTGGTCTGTAGACTTTACATAGGAAATATATATCATTCTCCAGCAATATTGACAGTTTGATGGGGGTCTCAAAATCCAGGACAGTTCTTATATTGGAGGGGGCTGGCTGTGATGAGATGACCCCTTATGGCCTGGACGGTGCGTGCTCATTGCTATAACATCTAAACAAATGGAGGATGTCAAGACCCACAAAGTAAAAATAAACAAGTAAAGGGAATTGGAAAACTGGACTTATAAAGTCTGAGTCCCGCAAAAAAAAATATTTATTTTTTTGCTTATTTCTCAAAGGAGGAAGCCGAAATAAAAACATACAAGTGAAATTATTTTTACACTCAATTCCCAAAAGATGAAAGGCTCTTCTGTCAACTATGGCTGCATCCACTGACAGAGCCCCTCTGGCTTTAGGGTGGGAAAGTCACTACTACTCAGTCTGTCTCAAACACACCTGGTAGTGCGAAGCTCTGCAGAGAGGTGCACTGATCATTCCCAGAGGGGGTCCTCCAGTTTTATGTTTAAGGCCGCTTTCTTAGGCTGAGGACATACTTGGGTTTTGGAGTTCCCTCTTCTGTCCCTTTTTTACGGAGCTCCTAGAGGTGGTGGAGGAGTCCTGATCGGAGGATGCCAATCTGTGATGATGATATGTTCTTATTGACCATATAAAAGGGGCTTTCATTGCCAGAACCAAGCTCAAAGGAGATGGGGAACATTTTCAGAGGATGGTTTGGGGTCATGTTTCCCTTCTCCTTTGTACGGTCTTCCATTTTTGGTTCAGAACGGAGTACGGAAAGCCGATGCAGAGTATGTATGTTTGTAGTCAGGAAATAGCAACCTTTAGAGGGGTTTCCTCATAGACAACAGTTACACACAGGATGATATGATCGCTAGGACCCCCATTAATCTAAGAATAGGGGGCCCAAAGTCCATTGTATGAATGGATTGGTAGTGAACATACCTGACCACGGGGAATAGAGCAGTGGTCGCACATGCTCACTAGTGCTCTGTTCACACCAGCCTTTGATCCTCCTTATCGGTGGGTGTCCCAGTGATCATACTGTCACCTATCCTGTGTGTAGTCAACAATTTCTGAGCAGACATGGCTTACGCAGTTAGCACAATTGGCAGATATGTCCATGAAAGTGACTTTGTTTTTTTCAGTTGCTCCCCAATGGTTCTTGTCATTGAAACCCTGCGGCCCGGCTCCATATCCTCGCACAGAGAGCTATCGGGATTGCGCCGTTGGTAGAAGGACTGCTGATCTGTAGTTGACTGTTTGCATTATTAATGGTAATAGAGAAATAGACCCCACTGCAATTTGACCTCCGCTGTGTGACTGAGACCACATGGATCCTCAGTAATGTGTCTTGCAGGTTACTGCTCAGCCCTTACCTCATTCTGTACATACGGATATTTTTTTTTTGTTTATTTTGTGGATCTGTTTTGTATTGTTAAAGTTGATATAACAATAATATTCTGATTTGTAATATTTCTAATCGGCAAATGGAAAAAAAAAGACAAATTAAAGTTAATTTATTTTTATATTTTCAGGGGGATTTTAAGACCTTGGTAAAGTGATTTTTGTACACACTCTTATCTAAGATGCGGGCGGCGCGATCCAGTTTTCTATGGTCACCGGCTGCTTTAACAAATTGGTTTGTGCTACTACTTAGATGTCAAAATCCACGTGTATTAAGAGAAATGTACAGGAGTTTTCAGAATAAATTTTAATATTGTACACACCGGCTTGGCTGCATTACTATGCGATTACCAGACGGCTCGGGTCATCGCGTCCTTCCTTCATCTTCCCGCACGTCTGTGCGGTTGCATGTGTGTACAGATAGCCATGTGCGTGGGAAGCGGGGTCATCAGCGTACGTCTGCAGCTTTTTATCAGATATCTAAACTTCAGGTGCACAGACCAGACACAACTTAATTACAGCAAAAAGAGGCACATTTTGTACATATTGCAATGGAAATAACTGCATGTCCCGGTAATCTATAGGATTAAGTAGTGTAATATGAGATGGTATAGATAACGAAGCAAAAAAAATATGATGGAAACCGGACCAGAGCGTAAAGAAGGAAAAAAATTGCAATTAGTAAGAAACCTTCATCATCCATTTCTCTTTGTAAAAACAAAAAGTAATAAAAGACATGACATGATAAATGTATGACCATTGGGGGTCTCACCACCAAGATCCCCACTGATCCAAAGTTTCAATGGAGCAAGGTGGCCACATACCCTGCCCCCATACAGCTCTGCTCATTGTCTATAGGACTGAAGGTATTAGTAAAGTACAGCACATACATCCTCCTCATCATCATCTTCAGTCACTCCTGTACAGAGAGGCTAGAAATGCGATGGTCCTCCCTACGCCCATATCCTGTTCTGACCAATAAAGGCCGAATATTAAGGTTCAGTTCATAGGGAGTTTCTTTCTGGCTGAAAAAAACCCAATGAGTTTACAAGTGGAAACCGCTTCAGGAAATACACATTTTGGGGGGAGTTTTCCTGGAGAGTTGCATTGGTTAGATTTAAGAACGTCTGGCAGGAAAAGTCTTCAGTTCCTGGCTCTCTGTGATCAGTCACAAATGGTCAATTTCAACAAGCAAGTGTTCAGCTCTCTACAGCACCCCCCACAGGGGGAATGAAGCATTGTACCTGTCCTTGTAATTCCAGGGCATGCTGGGTCCTCCAGAGTGAAAGATGCCTTTTAATTAAGGGAATGTGTAATCATAAAATGCCCATTTTGAGTATATTTCTAATGCTTGCTTTTGTTTTTTTTCCTTGCAATTTTCCATTATCACTATCCATATTTAAAAAAAAACCTACCCTGTGAATTTTACATTTTCACACTTGCCTCTATGCCATATACTAGAATAACACTTCCTGTTCAGTGCAGGAGACTTTCCAGCAGTCTCATTACCACAAACAGGAAAACGACTGATAATGAGAGATGGGCAAATGGTGAAATATTCGGGTTTGGGCTATGCTATCCAAATACCTGGTACTATTCCAGTATTCGTCACTAATAATGAATCTTATACAAGTCAATGGAGAACCAGAGCATTTTTCCTTTAAGATTTCCCCGAAAATACTCGGGTTACTATTGACTTGACTTAGTACTAGTTATATAGATTACATAATCGGAACCCAAATATTTCACTATTCGCTCATCATAACTGATAACACCTCTATATATACAGGAGAGAACACTGGATCCATCATTTACAATAATGATGTCACAGCTCACCTCCTCACCCTCCTGTAGAATGCCTGATAATACCTCTATATACAGTAGATAACACTGGATCCACCATTCACAATAGGTGATGTCACAGCTCACCTCTTCCTGTACATTGACCTTGAACAGGGAGTATGTCCAGAAATAACTTTGATATGTTCATGTGACGAACAGGAAGCAGGAGTCTAGTATTGGGCCTACTTGGGCAGTGGGAGAATTCCACTTTTTTTTATAGTAGCGATATGAAAAATAAAGTATTTGTAAACATGTTTCATAATTTAACATATAAAAATCTGGTATTAAACAATAGGTCTTTCTTAGGATGGTCCCTTTAAGTTGCTCTCCCCTGCATAGTCAAAAATAAAAACCTAATATAAAGGCACCTTTTGCGACTCTCCTCTCCCCTTCCCCACTCCCCTTGCCTTCTCCCACTCCCCTCCCCTCCCCTCCCTTCCTCATTTCCCCTCCCTTCCTCATTTCCCCTCCCTTCCTCCTTTCCCCTCCCCTCCTCCTTTTCCCTTCCTCCTTTCCCCTCCCCTCCTCCTTTTCCCTTCCCCCTCCCTTCCCCTCCTCCTTTCCCCTCCCCTCCTCCTTTCCCCTCCCCTCCTCCTTTCCCCTCCCCTCCTCCTTTCCCCTCCCCTCCTCCTTTCCCCTCCTCCCCTCCTCCTTTCCCCTCCTCCCCTCCTCCTTTCCCCTCCTCCCCTCCTCCTTTCCCCTCCACTCCTCCTCCTTTCCCCTCCACTCCTCCTCCTTTCCCCTCCACTCCTCCTCCTTTCCCCTCCACTCCTCCTCCTTTCCCCTCCACTCCTCCTCCTTTCCCCTCCACTCCTCCTCCTTTCCCCTCCACTCCTCCTCCTTTCCCCTCCCCTCCTCCTCCTTTCCCCTCCCCTCCTCCTCCTTTCCCCTCCACTCCTCCTCCTTTCCCCTCCACCCCACCTCCCTTCCCCTCCCCTCCACACCTCCTCCTTTCCCCTCCACACCTCCTCCTTCCCCTCCACACCTCCTCCTTTCCCCTCCACACCTCCTCCTTTCCCCTCCACACCTCCTCCTTTCCCCTCCACACCTCCTCCTTTCCCCTCCACACCTGCTCCTTTCCCCTCCACACCTGCTCCTTTCCCCTCCACTCCTCCTCCTTTCCCCTCCCCTCCTCCTCCTTTCCCCTCCCCTCCTCCTCCTTTCCCCACCCCTCCCCACCTCCTTTCCCCACCCCTCCCCACCTCCTTTCCCCACCCCTCCCCACCTCCTTTCCCCACCCCTCCCCACCTCCTTTCCCCACCCCTCCCCACCTCCTTTCCCCACCCCTCCCCACCTCCTTTCCCCACCCCTCCCCACCTTCTTTCCCCACCTCCTTTCCCCCTTTCCCCACCCCTCCCCACCTCCTTTCTTCCTTTCCCCACCCCTCCACTCCTCCTTTCTTCCTTTCCCCACCCCTCCACTCCTCCTTTCTTCCTTTCCCCACCCCTCCACTCCTCCTTTCCCCTCCCCTCCCCACCTCCTTTCCCCACCCCCTCCCCACCTCCTCCTTCCTCCTTTCCCCCACTCCTCCTTTCCCCTTCCCCCTCCCTTCCCCCTCCCTTCCCCTCCTCCTTTCCCCTCCACTCCTCCTCCTTTCCCCTCCACTCCTCCTCCTTTCCCCTCCACTCCTCCTCCTTTCTCCTCCACACCACCTCCTTTCCCTTCCACACCACCTCCTTTCCCTTCCACACCACCTCCTTTCCCTTCCACACCACCTCCTTTCCCCTCCACCCCACCTCCTTTCCCCTCCACCCCACCTCCTTTCCCCTCCACCCCACCTCCTTTCCCCTCCACCCCACCTCCTTTCCCCTCCACCCCACCTCCTTTCCCCTCCACTCCTCCTCCTTTCCCCTCCACTCCTCCTCCTTTCCCCTCCACTCCTCCTCCTTTCCCCTCCACTCCTCCTCCTTTCCCCTCCCCTCCTCCTCCTTTCCCCTCCACTCCTCCTCCTTCCCCTCCACCCCACCTCCCTTCCCCTCCCCTCCACACCTCCTCCTTTCCCCTCCACACCTCCTCCTTTCCCCTCCACACCTCCTCCTTTCCCCTCCACACCTCCTCCTTTCCCCTCCACACCTCCTCCTTTCCCCTCCACACCTCCTCCTTTCCCCTCCACACCTGCTCCTTTCCCCTCCACTCCTCCTCCTTTCCCCTCCCCTCCTCCTCCTTTCCCCTCCCCTCCTCCTCCTTTCCCCTCCCCTCCTCCTCCTTTCCCCTCCCCTCCCCACCTCCTTTCCCCACCCCTCCCCACCTCCTTTCCCCACCCCTCCCCACCTCCTTTCCCCACCCCTCCCCACCTCCTTTCCCCACCCCTCCCCACCTCCTTTCCCCACCCCTCCCCACCTCCTTTCCCCACCCCTCCCCACCTCCTTTCCCCACCCCTCCCCACCTCCTTTCCCCACCTCCTTTCCCCCTTTCCCCACCCCTCCCCACCTCCTTTCTTCCTTTCCCCACCCCTCCACTCCTCCTTTCCCCTCCCCTCCCCACCTCCTTTCCCCACCCCTCCCCACCTCCTTTCCCCACCCCTCCCCACCTCCTTTCCCCACCCCTCCCCACCTCCTCCTTTCCCCACTCCTCCTTTCCCCTTCCCCCTCCCTTCCCCCTCCCTTCCCCTCCTCCTTTCCCCTCCACTCCTCCTCCTTTCCCCTCCACTCCTCCTCCTTTCCCCTCCACTCCTCCTCCTTTCCCCTCCACTCCTCCTCCTTTCCCCTCCACTCCTCCTCCTTTCCCCTCCACTCCTCCTCCTTTCCCTTCCACACCACCTCCTTTCCCTTCCACACCACCTCCTTTCCCTTCCACACCACCTTTCCCCTCCACCCCACCTCCTTTCCCCTCCACCCCACCTCCTTTCCCCTCCACCCCACCTCCCTTCCCCTCCCCTCCACACCTCCTCCTTTCCCCTCCACACCTCCTCCTTTCCCCTCCACACCTCCTCCTTTCCCCTCCACACTTCCTCCTTTCCCCTCCACACTTCCTCCTTTCCCCTCCACACCGCCTCCTTTCCCCTCCACACCGCCTCACCTCCTCCCCTCCACACCTCCACACCTCCTCCCCTCCACACCTGCTCCTTTCCCCTCCACACCTCCTCCTTTCCCCTCCACACTTCCTCCTTTCCCCTCCACACTTCCTCCTTTCCCCTCCACACCTCCTCCTTTCCCCTCCACACCTCCTCCTTTCCCCTCCACACCTCCTCCTTTCCCCTCCACACCTCCTCCTTTCCCCTCCACACCTCCTCCTTTCCCCTCCACACCTCCTCCTTTCCCCTCCACACCTCCTCCTTTCCCCTCCACACCTCCTCCTTTCCCCTCCACACCTCCTCCTTTCCCCTCCACACCTCCTCCTTTCCCCTCCACACCTGCTCCTTTCCCCTCCACACCTGCTCCTTTCCCCTCCACACCTGCTCCTATCCCCTCCACACCTGCTCCTATCCCCTCCACACCTCCTCCTTTCCCCTCCACACCTCCTCCTTTCCCCTCCACACCTCCTCCTTTCCCCTCCACACCTCCTCCTTTCCCCTCCACACCTCCTCCTTTCCCCTCCACACCTCCTCCTTTCCCCTCCACCCCTCCTCCTTTCCCCTTCCTCCTTCCCCCTCCTTTCCCTTCCACACCACCTCCCCTCCACACCTTCTCCTTTCCCCCTCCACACCTCACCTCCTCCTTTCCCCTCCACACCTCACCTCCTCCTTTCCTCACCCCTCCCCTCCTCCTTTCCCCTCCTCCCTTCCCCTCCTTTCCCTTCCCCTCCCCCACATGACTACTCTTCCTGTGACATCCATGTGCCTGGCATATCGCTACACTTCCTCTTTGGATGGATTAGTATGTAATCACTGCAGCCCATCGCTAACCTCAGTGATTGCAGCAGTTGATTTCCTTACACCCAGGATTGGATACACCAGGTATGGTTTAAAGAAATAAAGTTTCCTTTAAAGTCCCACACAGGATATTTAAAACCCGACTGCCCCTTAAGAAATTATACATTCTAGAATGTTATGTAACATCAAATCTTCAGGCTATTTGGTAACCTATGAAAATTTTAGTAATCTGGAATTTTAACAATTCAGTGCCCGGATTCCCTCCATGTCCAGGTGCAGACCAGATTCTCTGGTTTCCAGACTATATAACCATGGATTTTTGGCTTTTATTTTTGGCTGCGGTTTACTAATGGCGGGCATTGTGCTCCTCTGACACCAGTGCTGTAATGCCTGCTGTCTTCGCATAGGAAGCGTAATCCTGAGAATAGAGGGTGCACATTGTACTTGTGCTCGGCCGGAGAACGTCGGCGTGGAATTTTCGAGTTCATCGTCACTCAGTAAAACATTTTTTTCCACGTGCAGTAAAACTGGCAGTTTATGATGTGGCAGGGACATTGATTTTACTTTTTATTAAAGATTTCGCAATAACCAGTACTATTGGTCTTCCCATATGTGCAATGCATTTAAAAGAAGCAGATCAAAGTACTCCATATTTTATTTCACGATGCAAAGAGCAGGAATCCTTGCCCTAACGTTACTAGCACCCTATTCATCATGGACTTGGCAGGTTACCACTTCCAAGATTACAGAATAAAATTTAGTCTGATGGCATCAACATCTGTATAATAAATGTAGCAGCGGCTCCACTCGCCCTCTCCACAACAGGGAGGTTTTATCACTAGTTTTTTTCTTTTCTTTTTCTTAAGATGGTCCTGCTCCAAATTATCTTCTCCAGGTGTTATTGATTGTGTAATATCTATACATAGCAAACAGTGGACTGCCGCAAAGGTGAGTGTGCACTGGAAAGATGTGCCGGCACTAGGCAATTGCATTAAAGGTGTACTTCCATCTTCAGTATCTATATATCCTGTATATTTGCCAAAGGGATTAAGAGCCACTTCTGCATCGGAGGTGAACCGTGCTGGTGATATTAAGATCCCACACACCATGCATTTATCCCAGTCATTAGAATGGACCATGATAACGCTGCCGTGCCCATTGTGCATGCAGATGTTTGCAGTCTTGACCTCATCGGCACTGCTCACATCCGATGAAGTGAGTAGCGCCAGAATACCCCTTTAAATGCTTAATTTGTGAGCACCATGCAGCAGGGCAGATGAGCATATAGCATTTCATTCGAGAGAATCGGAGGAGATATGCAAATGATTAATAATTCACTGGCGAGTGAACCGAGTGTCATTCACTGTGATCAGATTGTCGCATGCAAGAATCAGATGCAGAAGGTGCAGAAAAGATGGAGACATTAAGTTCTCCATTGCCTGCATCTATCTACATCGGACTGCACTGATGTCATCCATTTGCAGTCCGATGTGTCACACACACCATAGACTTGTATGGGTGCAGGTGAGCTGAAATATGCTGCAGTTTTTCTCTCATGCTGATCTGGCATGAGAGAAAAAAAAGCGCAGATCTGCTCTGCCTGATTGAATAACATTGGTCCGGGTGCAACGCGAGATTTTCTAGAATTGCACTTGTCCGATTCATGCGCTCGTGTGAGCGGTGCCTAAAATATATAAAAGTTACAGCTGCTCGAAATTGTTAACTTAGGATCAACAGATCTATCTAATGATGAGCAAACTGTTTGGTTCTCGGTACTCATTTACCAAGTATATTGGAAGTCAAGGTGGAAAAACCTTCCAGAAAAATGGCTTGTGCTCTCCTTTGACTTCGGTACTTGTTTACCAAGTATAATGGATCACCCAAACGATTTGCTCATCACTAGATCTAACCTTTTTCTCTTCCAATAGACATGTCCTGCACATATCAGGCTTTTATAACATAGGCACAGTACATTCTGTTAATTTTTAGTACTAGAATACCCTTTAGGGTATGTGCGCACTAGGTGGGGTTTTTTTTTTTTGTGGCATCAAAAACGCTGCCATCAGACGTGTCCTGCGAGTCTGCACACAGCCGAAGCAGGGGTGGCGGTACCGGGAGTCTGCAGATAGGTGAATGGTTTGTGTTTTTGTTTTTTTTTTTTTACTGTTCACGTTTGATTTCGCAGCTGCTTCAACCTGGCAGCGGCGGTATCGGGAGGATTCACACTTCTGTGTTTACTAACAGAAGGAATCCTCTTCCTGTACACGTCACTGTACTACCCACCCCTTGCATTTATAGCTGTGTTTTTAGTCATAGAAACGAAACTATATTTGCAATTTGCATTTCACTGCGTTTTTGAACATCTCATTGAACTCAATGGGTGAAATACGCAGTGAAAAACGCAGAAATAATTGACATGCTGCATTTTTGTGAGCACCACAAAAATGCAGCTAAAAAAAACAAAAACCCGCTGTGTGCAGACAACAAAAATGAAAACTCAGACTTTGCTGGTGAAGCAAAGTCATGCAGTTTTCTGAACAAAAACGCAGCGGAAAAATGCCTAGTGCGCACATAGCCTTAAACTCTGAAATGCAAGTAAACATTATCTCAGGGGTTGGATATATGTAAAAGTTTTGCTGTGCCAAGAGCTTAGTTCATTGATCAATTATATGACCATAAAGATCACACAGCTAAAGGCCCTGATTCATCATAGCCTTTATGCCTGTTTTTTCTCTAGTTTTGTGCCAAATCCATTCTATTTTTACCTTTTTGTTTCCTGCTTTGTGGACAGTCTTGTGGTTCCAGATGTTTGAGCCCGATTCACGTGGATCGATGCTGTGTTGTAAAAAAATAAATAAATAAACTATGTTCAACGTTGGAAAATAAATTTAAGAGTTGTCCACTACTTGAACAACCCCTACTCATTGAATGTTTGACATGATTAATGTTAGGCCTAAGCCACACGGCGAGAAAATTGGTGCGAGTGGAGTGTGATAAAACATCGCATTCCACTCAGACCAATTGTAGCCTGTGTGTCAGCACACATGAGCGATTATTTTCTCAGCCCTAATTGGACCGAGAAAACAATTGCAGCGTACTGCGATTGTAATTCGAGATTCTTTTCTCTCGCACCCATTCAAGTGAATGGGGCGAGAGAAAAATCGCACTGCACTCACAGTCCACCGGTGTACCGCGCGTGCAGAGCGAGAATCGCCATAGCCGGCTATGGAGGAGAGAGGGAGATAAATCCATCCCTCCCTTCCTCGGTGCCGGCCTGCCCCTCCGCAGCGCTGCCCGCCCCTCCCGTCACCCGCAGCTGAGGTCCGCTCGCATGGTTGGACCGTAGTCGCAAGGATACTAGCATGACACTCTGCTCCTGCTGTGCTGCCAGCGCGAGCAGAGTGTCATGCGAGCATCGCAGTAGTGCCCCGTGTGGCCCCGGCCTCAAAAGGCTGATACTTCCCATGCCAGTGACTTTAAGGGGCTCACATGAGGTTGTGATGTCATGTGAGCCCATCACCCAATCACTGGTGGCTTCTCGCTCCCCACGTACAGACATATGAGTAATCAACTGGAAAGGAGAGGTGCGACTATTTCCCACTTCTTGTTTTACCCATATGTCCAGAGGCGAGGAGACCGAAGCTTGCGGGGATTGGGTGCTGGTCCCGCGTGACGTCACAACCTCACATGAGCCCTGGGAACGAGCACCAGCACAGAAGGAGAGTAGAAGTTTTTTGTTTTGTTTTTTTTAAGTAGTGGACAACCTCTTTAAAGATGTTCCCAGGTTTGACACACAACCCTACAGTCACTTTGTGACTGTAGACTTGGAAATCCACACGGTGCTCAGGATTCTCCAGTGCTGATGGTGAGACGGGGTCGTCATGTGAAATGGATACTTCTGGCCACATTACAACTAGACTTGTGCAGCCTCACTTAATTCACTTATATTGAGCGAGGCCATGCATGTCTACTTGGAATGTGGCCGGGAGTATACATATGGTATCAGCACATGCTCCTGGAATATCCTGACAGTGCACACTGTGAAGATTCACAAGTCTGTGAAACGTGACTACACACTTTCATGCCAAACCTGTACAACCCCTTTAAGAGCATAAGGCTTTAGCCCTGTTAAAGGCATTACAATTAAAAGATACAAATTTCCATAGAGAACATAGAAGGGCTCCTCCATGGATTCTCTACTGCTGGCTCAGCGGTGCTACAACTACTGTGCTCGCTAGAGTATGATCCTTGGCTCTTCACTCTCATTTCAATATTGGATTCTTATTAATGGGGTTTACTTTCACTTAATAAAATTCTGTAAATGTTACTTGAGTTTTATTTAGATCTTAATGTAGCGCTCCAAGCGCCAACCAAAATATATTTCCAGACAGAAGCTATAAGTTCTTGAAAAGCTTGGAAAACCTGCTGCCAAAGAATGTACAGTAAGTAGTATAAAGAGGCATCATATTCTGCAGTAAGAAAGCAAAAGGAAAAATCTAGTTACCTGATAGTACTTTCTTTTATTATTATTATTATTGAGATTCAGCAGAAAAAATAATTTTTGCATTTATATGCGAAATTGAGAAAATTAATTCTGTATGGGTAATACCCAACCCCACCCCCCCACCAAAAACAAAAAAAAAAGTATGCTGGGTTTCATCAGAATGGTCAAAGACACCCTTGACCGTTTAAATGCATTTTTTTTTTTTCTGGATAAATGGAGGGTCTCATAATGTAATACAGCATAAAATATATAATATTCATGTTGAGGGTTACTTATGGCACTGCGGTACAAGAGGCAGTGTTCGGGTAAAATCAGCGGTCCATTGGAACATCTGATTGGTAAGGCTATGTTCACACAGGACGTTTTTGCAGTGTTTTTTTTTTTCTTTCCCTAACCAAAACCTGATCTTGTAAAGCATCAAGGTAAAGCAAGCGCGCTATACTTACCAGTCTCAGACATTGCTGTTCCTGCTCGGTAGATGCTAGAGTGTATGGGCCCCTTCCAGACGTGACGTCATTTCAACATACCCCTATCACATGGGGAGAAAACATCGCCAAGCCCACTATCTCAGCTGGTCGCGCCCACTAACCTTGAAGTAACCCATACATTCTAAGCTCAACCGTAACTGCTCCCGCAGCTCCTCCTACTTCTGGAGCGGCTCATTAACCTCATGCATATTCACTGCTTTCCCAATGCAGCAGTGTCTGATTGGTTGCAGTCAGACATGCCCCAGCCTGTATGATAGTGTCTGACTGCAACCAAACACAAACCTGGTCTGTGGGTCTATTGTACAGTAATAAATAAAATAAAAAAAAAAAAGATATGCAGGGGTCGCGCCCACCAATATTATGATACGCAGCACAGATAAAGCCCATGGCTACAGCCCCAGCTGTGTGCTTATCTTGGCTATGTATCAAAATAAAAGGGACTCCATGCTGGTTTTTTAAATTATTTAAATAATTAGAAAAAAAAAAAAGCACGTGGTTCAGGAGCTGCAGGAGTGTACAGCCACGCCGGTGATTTGGTAAATATAGCGCGCCTGCTCTAATCCCCACCACCATTTTTCAGTGCCAACCAGACACCCTGGATCAATTCTGGACCGGAACAGGGTTTTTTTTTTTTTCTTTTTTCTTCCATTAACCCAGTTAGACCCGCCAATCCAGGGTATCTGCAAATCCACCTGTCACTAGGTTGAACAATCGTGGCAAAAGCGCTGAAAAGAATTGACATGTTCATTCTTTTCATAACGCACCCAAACTGGTGGTGGTGGGTGTTTTTCCAGAAATCTCATAGCCTTTACTGGGACTGTAAAAAGCAGTGTTTTATTAGCATGGATTTGCATAAAACCAAGGCAAAGCCGTAGCTAAAAATCGCCCAGTGTGAACATAGCCTAAAGGTGTCAATCGTCATACGTTAGTTATGGGGTATCTATAGGCTATTTTAAGTCTAGACCACCAATATTTAAAGCCACCCCCCCTAAAAAAAAACAAAAAAAAAAATCACACTTAAGACCATTTTTCCCCCAATTGCTGCAATGCATAGAAGAAGAAGAAAAAAAAAATCATTTCTATAGCTCTTGTGCAGGACAATGTGTTTCTATGGTAACAGACTACAAACAAATCTTGTCTGATCTTGTAGTCACACACTTCCAACTAGAGTTATGAAAAATGTCTGCTTCAAAGTAAAAAAAAAAAGGCCAAACTTCAAGCCCCTGCCAGGAGCATAACCCACCCCCGGAGTGAACTACAAAGATTGCAGTTCTCTTCTGTTGTCTGTTCCACACTAGAGCTAGGCACATATTTCTTCAGATGGAGAAGCTTGGAAGAAAGGATTGTGTCCGTGTTGTGCCTTCACTCAGGATGTAAGTCAATGCTGCCGCCAACACAGCACTAAAATGCACCAGTTTGAAGATTTACAGGATGCAAAAAAAAAAAAAATCTCCGAAAACCGCGCCATTCCAGCCTACAGGTTATGTGAGGTATTGCAGACAGACATTTTTGAAAGAAAGTAGTTTTTGTAAACCTTGAAGGTACACCATTTTCAGAAAATCTTCATGCCCAGTTTGTTTGTTATAAAAACAAACAAAATCCTCTTTACTCACCCTCCCCAGGTCCAGTGCAGTCTCTTGTGCTGCTCCCAGCATCTGCTATTGGTGCTATCATCATGATGACAGAGCATCAGGAAATCAGTGAGCTCAGTAACTCTGCTCCTCACTTAAAGCTGCTGCGATCACTGAATGGCTGCTGCACTGTCCACATGACGGCAGCGCCACTGCCAATACCACACACCTGGGCGTGGAACCAGAGAATCAGTGCTGGGAAGGTGAATAAAGTGGTTTGTTTTTTTTTTAAATATATAAATGGCAGTTTGGGATGAAAATTTTCTAAAAATTGAACCACATCTTTAAGTAAATTAAGTAGGTGAATTAACATTCATGATCTTCTGTAAAGATTTTTTTTTTTTTTAATTGCAGGTTCAAGAATACGTAAAGACAGATGTGTGATAAGTACTGATGAGCGAGCACTACAACGCTCCAGTACGCTCTACTCGTATCTAGGGATGAGCAAGCGCTACCATACGCACTTTCTCTGAATTACCGTTAAGCGAGTACTACCATGCTTGGGTGCGCTCTACTTGATGAGCGAGCAGTACCATGCTCAGTACTCGTAACTAGTGATGAGCAGGCACTACTATGCTCGGGTGCTCAGTACTCGTAACTAGTGATGAGAGGACACTACCATGCTCGGGTGCTCAGTACTCGTAACTAGTGATGAGCAGGCACTACGATGCTCGGGTGCTCAGTACTCGTAACTAGTGATGAGAGAGCACTACGATGCTCGGGTGTTCAGTACTCGTAACTAGTGATGAGAGGCACTACTATGCTCGGGTTCTCAGTACTTGTAAGTAGTGATGAGTGGGTACTACCATGCTCGGGTGCTCCGTACTCGTAACTAGTGATGAGCAGGCACTACTATGCTCGGGTTCTCAGTACTTGTAAGTAGTGATGACTGTGCCCTACCATGCTCCGTATTTGTAACTAGTGATGAGTGAGCACTACCATGCTCCGTATTTGTAACTTGTGATGCGTGAGCACTACCAAGTTTTCTGAATTTCTTTGAAAATTAAATAATGAAATATTGCTACAAATTTTTTTAAACCTAACAAAATAAAAAAACATTTATAAATAGTGCAGGTGTAAGTTGGACATCAGGTAAATGTTAGTCATAACATACCAAATACTTTATATATCTGGATTAAAAGTTAAATTAGTAATTTTGTTTATTTTTTTTAAATATCATTTTCATTCATTTTTTTAAACGCAAAATATAAATCAGCCTTAATAAAGGGTAATTGTTCCAAACAAACAAAAAAAAAAATCTCAGTCAGAGATGTTGAAACATTTGAGTTATTGCCATAAAGTGACATCAGATTTGAGGGCGAGATGACTAACACTAGCCTCGCTCGATGTAAGGCAGTTTTGTACTGAATTTATGGCCTGGAACAACCAAAGGGATCTGTGCAGATAACATACAGGAGAGCAGAGGACAGAGACCGGATAACACCAAGTATGTCAGTCTGATGACCGGTGTCAGGATTACATTTGAGCTTGGTGATGGGGAATTGCACACTTAGACTTCTTAAAAGTGGAACCCATATTCCAATTTACAGGTCTTGCAGGAAGTCCCCCTGGGAAGTGACATGTGAACATGATCAGATTCAGAGATTTCAAATAGCTCCTTGTTAAAGTCTTTCAGCAATGGTGAGAGTCCTTACAAAGGTGATGATGAAAGTGATCTTCAAAGGCTGTAACCTAGCAACCGCATCACGACCTGCCACCCGTCCAGCTGTCCTCCATCATGAAGAACTCTCCAAAGTCGCCTTTGCTCAGTAGATCAGGAAGTTTTGTCATCCTTCCATCAGTTGCTCCACAGCGACACAACAATGCTTGTTTTCTGCCTCTGACGTCTTACCCAGTCCTTCCAATGTCCTCCCATAGGTCTCCATCTATCGTTGTCTAATAATCTCCTCATCCTCCTCCTCCTCTTCTTCTTACACATTCTGGCCAGGACTGATCAATACAATTCACTGGTTATAGCACCAGAAAAATAATCGGTGAAGAAGGTCAATGGAGAGCCTATTTTCACTGCGTCCAAAATGCTGTTGTAAAGTACAAGCACAGTCGATGGGATTTATAGAAATCTTCCCACTGTGCTCCTTTTTAATGCTTGGTAAACTAATCTGCGGTGCGGGGTTTTTTTTTCGTTTTGTTTTTTTTATAAATCCATATCATGCAATTTCTCGTGTGGAGAGTACAACGGAAATATGCTGTGTCCAGAACACCACATAACACTGATCGTGAGCCGTAAAGATCTTCAATTTTGGGACAATCTACAGAACAGAGTCCGCTCACAATGTGCACTCATACAGGTGCATTAGCATTTACGCGTTTCACGCCTGATGACAGATAAACTAGAAAAGAGAAGCGCTGATAGGGTTTTACCAGATAAAACACACGGTTAGCAAATGGTAAATGCACTCACCGATTGAGGTTGTGAGAGGTCACAACCACCACAGATAGCATGAGATAATGGCAGCTGCAGCAGCCCCACGTGTTTCAGACTTCAAAGTGGAGAGGGAGAAGGGGTTAAACCCGCACAATCCGCCAGTAATCCAGAAGGAGATGTTGATAAATTAAACAATCTTTTATTCCATGGGTCTACGCGTTTCAAGGTCTAAGACCTCTTCTTCAGGACCAGTAAATCAACACTCAACTGGTCAACTGGTCCGGAAGAAGAGGTCTTAGACCTTGAAACGCGTAGACCCATGGAATAAAAGATTGTTTAATTTATCAACATCTCCTTCTGGATTACTGGCGGATTGCGCGGGTTTGACGCCTGATGACATGGAAGAAACTGGTAAGGGGGTAACATTTTAAAGATTTATATCATACTATGAAGAAAAAGACATGGATGGAGGTTTGCCGTGACGTGGCAGTGGGCTTAATACAATCTGATCAGAATGGCAACAAAAGAACCTCATGTTCTATTTAATTTTTTGCCTAGCGGCTTTAGATCATTGTATTTTTGGGATGTGCGATCCATGTCTTTTTCTTCATAGTATGATATATATCATTTTAAAGATTTATTTGTGCTGCTGAAACACCACCCACCAATTCTGAATCATGGGGATCCGGGTATTGCGGTTGCTTGGACGAAGCCTTGAATATATAACTGCGCAAAGCAGTTGTGAAGCTTGAGTATCATGGGACCCAAGGCGAAATCTACAACAGGCCCCTAACTATCATGAGTCTTTACCTGCAACGGAAACCAATGCACCCAATATAATTATGCCACTGACTGACATTCACACTGAAGGTCTTGTTCAAAAAAGGTGTCTGCACTTCACAAATCACTAGCTCAAAAAGGACTGAGGCCCCACTTCATACTCTCCTTTGCACCAGTTTTGTCTAGTTTGGCGTTTTGCACCCTTTTGTATTATGTTCTAATTTTTTTCCCCACTTTGTGGTAGGACTAGAAATCCAGATGTGTTCATCCAATTTATAATTACAACATTATAAAAAAAAAAAAAACAAAGTCACAAAATTTTGCACAATTTCATTCCAGTCCCCTATACCGCCGTGTATTTTTTAGTACAATTTTGCAACGTTCACGACTGTTCAAAACGGGAAGAATTCCCATTTTAAAGGGAACCTGTGAGGTGCAATATGCACCCAGAGCCACGAGCAGTTCTGGGTGCATATTTCTAATCCCTGCCTAACTGTCCCTGTATCTAGTAACATACATACAGTAAAGAGATCTTTAGAAAGAGTATTTCTAAAGATCTGTTATAATATGCTAATGAGGCCATGGACTAGTCGCAAGGGTGTGATTTCCCCAGGCTAGTCGGCCCCTTAGCAGGTCAGTACACCCCTGTGGGTGTGCTAACATGGTAATGAATGCGCCGTGTCAGAGGACGGGCACGCTCACCTCTCTGCAGCCATCGCGTCAGAGTCCTGGATTACGGCTTACTGCGCATACCACCGGACTTTTGGTCATACGCACTACATAGGTTTGCAGCCAGGACTCTTACACCCAGCTTCATAGTGCACATAACCGCCAGGTGTACGTGATTAGCAATATATACACAGAACTGCTCGTGATTCTGGGTGCATATTGCACCTGACAGGTTCCCTTTAACTTTGCTACAAATAGAAATGATGAATCAGGGCTGTAGACTTTACTCCAAAAGAACGTCACCAGGTTATCTACCTGAAATGCTGCCCGACATACGGGCCCGAGTGACGTTCATATACACCTGTACTCCATTCTCCACTATTACAGCACCAGCCTGACAAGATCTGTGCCTTTCCATTTGCAATCTGTACCTGACACGTATTTTCTGCCCCTCCGTAATGGTTCTGCCCTGCCTCATCCTTCAGACCCTCGGCACACACAGAGGACTTTCAGCAGCAGCAGCCTTGAGGTTATTCCATCATACATTTAACGAGCTGTTTTTGTTACACATTGATTTTTGCTGCGTTAACCTTTTGTTTGCCAGTGCTGCATTGACGTAGAACAGGAATTACTAATTAATTAATCTTAAATGGACTTGGTGCTATTCATTTTGACGGCTGACATCACCTGACTACATCTCGGAGACATCATCCGTGCACTTGTAGCCTGCAGCGTCTCTAGTTTCTCAGTTTGCCTGGAAGCTATCGGCTATAATGGTTACAAACCTAGGCAGGAATGATGATTTTTTTTCACTGAGTTTGGACATATAACCAACTGCAAATTGGATATACAGACACAAATGGCTGCATCTCTCCAGCACAAAATCATCAACTGTGACACCGGAATGACATTCAGTCTCTGCGAACCTTCTGCTACAAGAACGAGCCCGATCTCCGATTTATTTTTACTCATTTAATCTGGTCTTTATTACATTCTGCTAATGTCTATGGCACATGTAAGGTTACAAACCACCACACATGAGAACAGCACTAATACCATTAATAGGAATTTGGGCCGATGACTGTGTTCTATGGAGCAAAATAAGGAACTATTTCCACAGTGATTGCATCAGGAAATGTTCTTAGTGCCCACAACAAACATGTCCACGGTGACGCATCGACGCCGTTGGCATACACTGAGGTCAGAAGTGGCCTGTGCGTGATATACACAACTGTATGGCAGGAGGGTGAATGCCTTTATGGGGTACATCAAGAGTATTTCAATAAATAAAGAGTAACTACACTGTTTTCATAAATAATCAGTACAAAAGAAGATGGGAAACTAGTATAGCAGAAGAAAAACGATCTTTCTCAACTTATCAGTCACGACTTCTTTCCATGCACTGATCATTTACTCAAAAAACTGCTCAAATCTGTCTACAGTTCTGGCTGTAGTGAAGGATCAAATTACACCTGCTGTTTAAAGAAGTCTATACAGAGGGAAACTGGAGGGGAAAAAAAAGCACATAAAAGGGAAATTGAAGTCTCCAATGATTAGAGCCTGCAGAGAGGAAAACTGCTAATAAATGTAGGACACCGGTCACATATTGGCCACAAATAATGTTATATCATGTGCACACGAGCCAAAGAAAGTAAATGGAGAGTCTTTCTGGTGCTGGTTACCTTCTTAACCTCTTGGAAAGGAAGACTTGATGCTTGTTTATACCCTTGGTCACGTCTTTACACGGGTTGTCGAAGAAACTATGTCCCTGGTCCAATGGTCACATCAGTAGTCTGATCTCTGAAAGATCATACCACTTGCAGCATCAGCAGCCCCATTTCGGATTAAAAGTGCCCTGTAATCTCATGCCTGCATTTTGCCACAAAGTAATAAGGTCCCAGGGCCTACAAAGAGGAGCCGGGATGCCGCAGGTAGTAAGCGTTTCATAGTGCTCTGGTAGCCATGGTCTATTGATGTGGTTGCTGGAGCACAGTTCTGCACATTCTTTTTTTCCAATTCTAGCTGACACAGTAGAACAACTCTGGAAATGCTTGCCTTTTATATAGCATCTCCTACATACTAATGCAGTTCAATGATGTGCCAAATCTTTAAAGGGAACTGGTCACCAGATTCATGTCTGCAGTGTTTCAGTGTAAACATACCTCGCATCGCCAGGAGTAGACTGTGTCTTAGCTCACTAATCCATGGAGGCTGCTCTCTGCCCCAGTCCGGTTGACTGACAGGTCTCTCCGTATGCACACAAATTGGAAAAGATCAAAGGGACTAGAGCAGGAAGATGACCATGGACCTGCCTTGGACCAGTTATCGGAGACACACAGTCGCTGGATGGATTTTCAAAGTCTAAACCTCTGCAGTATTTCAGAGTAAGGGCTCACTCAGGTGAGTGTATAGTAAGAATGTGTGAGGTCTGAGTAAGCATTGAACAGCTCACTGACTGATATGATTCCGTAGTATTATTCAGATGATATTTTTTCACATAGACCGTACAGGCGATAAAAAAAACACGCAGTATGAACTTGTCTCAGAGTTGCCCTTTCAAGGGTGTGCAAAAGGGGAAAAAAAAAATCAGATCCCACACCCAGAACAATCAGATTGCATTCGATTTTTATGGATAAATTATTACATTATTAACATTGGAAATGATACTGCAGAATTTATAAGTTAAAATGTTGATGTCTAAAAGTGGATGTCACAAGAATATAGAATACGGACACAGGAATGAAAATCGTTGGCGCTTTCTGGATTGTACTAAAAAGATTTTTCATACGCTCGTCTGACCCCGGCCTAAACCATACCTGGGTACAATCACGCTGCCTGTGTCGGATTCACGCTCCTTGTGGTTTGGGCAGCATTAATCTGATGACAGGTTCCCTTTAACATTTATTAGGTGCAAAACAAGACAAAGAAACAAACATTTCTTGTAACTTGTAAAGGAATAACAAACAGTAAACCGTTTATGATATAAAAATATGTTTTACTCATCTGCAGATAAAGGTGGCATTTATTTTAAAATCCATATATTTAATTCTAAGGCACGTGAGTGTGAAAGAGAATACTGAGATCCAAATAAACGCTCGTACATCCATCCCCTCCATGCCTTCGCCGTCGTCCTGACTCAGCTTTTTGCCTGTTTCTTCTTTTGTATCAGCTCTACCAGCATCTTATACCGACATATACAGTCCTCCTGCAGGGAAAGAACACATATCCATTACTGACTTGAGTAACCACCAGCAAAGTGATCTGTTCCATTATCAGAAGTTAAAGAAACAAGAGCAACACTTTAAGTTCTAGATGGAGACGTCACCAGCTCAGTTGGTATCTGCAGATCCTCAGACTCTAAATCTACAGTTACATTGTAGGACC
>NC_134358.1:533676544-533731544 GCF_048569485.1 Anomaloglossus baeobatrachus | reverse complement strand
CGTCTGTCAAGTAGTGGCCCAGCACTTGAGGAGTGGACTCTATAAGCCTGAATCAAAAGGTAGAGAGAAAACAGAGGGCGCCCTCCACTCTACCAAAGATCAAAGCCTCCGCCTTCTGCTGAAATGGCTTTCAGGGTGGCCTCGAGTTGGTCACCGAAGTCTTTGATTGAGACTTATGAGTGATATCAGTGCATCAGATGCAAGTTCACCTGAAATGACAGTTACAGTTCTACATAGAACTTTATGAACATGAATGTTTCAGAACTTGCAGCAGAATGTCTGGGTTGGCCTCTTGCTCCTTCATCACAGATTTTTAAAAACGCTGTCTTCTATCTCAGTAATAAGAAGAGAAGGAAAAAAAAAAATCTGTCTTCATGGAATACAGATTTTACTCAGGAAATTAGAGTGAAAGATCAATCCAGGAGGAGAAAGAAGCAGATTTCGTCAATAAGATATATCAGAATGTTTCCTATATTCACAAGTGTTACAGATTTTTTTAAATAAAAGTTAAAACGTCAATTACCCTTTAAGGCTATGTGCTCACGGGACTCTGTATCTGCGGATTTTTCTGCAGCTAAATCCGCAGCATTCCCCCGGAATCCGCACCTTTTCATAGGTGCTGATTTTGTGCGGATTTGTTGCGGATTTGTCACGGATTTTGCGATTTTTTTTTTTACATTCAATTGAATAGGCAAAATCCGCAGGTAAATCCGCAACAATAATTGACATGCTGCAGATTTTTCCGCACGGAAATCCGCATGTTTTCCGCTGCGGAAAAATCTGCAGCGTGGGCACAGCATTTCCCAAATGCCATAGACATGGCTGGGGAGTAGCTGTGCTGCAGATTTCTGAAAAATCCACAGCATTTCCGCGAGAAATCCGCGGCAAAATCTGCGCATTTTCCGCAGCGTGGGCACATAGCCTAAAGATTAGAGATTTGTAGAGAACTGTAAAATATATATATATATATATATATATATATATATATATATATATACACTGTATATATATACAGTATATATTATATCTGAACACACACATACAGTATAGTATATCACAAAAGTGAGTACATCTCACATTTTTGTTAATATTTTTTTATATCTTTTCATGGAACAACACTGAGGATCTGACACTTTGGTACAATGTACAGTCGTCAGTATACAGCTTGTATAACCGTGTAAATTTGGTGTCCTCTAAATAACTCCGCACACAGCCATTAATGTTTAAACTGCTGGCAACAAACTTGAGTACACCCCTAAGTGAAAATGGCCAAACTGTGCCCAATTTGCCATTTTCCCTTATCGGTGTCATGTGACTCATTAGTGTTACAAGGTCTCAGGTGTGAATGGGGGCAGGCGAGTTACATTTGGTGTTATATGTCACACACTCTCTCATGCTGGCCACTGGAAGTTTAACATGGCTCCTCATGGCAAAGAATTCTCTTCTGATCTGGAAAAAAAAAAAAAAATTGTTGCTCTACATAAAGATGGCCATGGCTACAAGAAGATTGCACCACCCTGAAACGGAGCTGCAGCACTGTGGCCAAGACCATACAGCAGACCGGTTACACTCTGAATAGGCCTCGCCATGGTCCAGCAATGTTGAGTGCACGTGCTCAGTGTCATATCCAGAGATTGTCTTTCAAAAAAGATGTACGAGTGCTACCAGAATTGCTGGTGAGGCTATATGGGTGGAGGGTCCGCCTGTTAGTGCTTAGACCATACACCACACACTGTGCCAAATTGGTCTGCATGGCTGTCATCCCAGAAGGAAGCCTCTTCGAAAGATGTCGAAACCCTGCAGTTTGCTGAAGACAAGCAGAGTAAGGCCATGGATTACTGGAACCATGTCTTATGGTCTGACACCAAATTTACACTGTTATACAAGCTGCACACAGCCTACTGTACATTGTATCAGAGTGTCAGATCTACAGTGTTGTCCCGTGAAGAAATAAAATATTTACAAAAATGTGGAGGGGTGCGCGTGTGTGTACGCGTGTGTGTGTGTGTGTGTGTGTGTGTACATTTTTTTGCGGGATCTCTCTGATTGCGACAATATATTTACATATGGGAGTCCTCCAATGTTAAGCAGAAGCTACATATCCCAGGGGCAGTAAGGTCTTTGGATAAATTCACATTCAGCAGATTTGTTGCAAAACTGGAAGCTCAAAATCAGCTTGATTCTTGTTAATGAGATTAAAAAGCACATGGTTTTCTGCAAGCTCCAATCAGATCTAAGTAAATGGCTGACCATATAATACAGACCGATCTCACTAGAGGTGGAGCCGCCAGGACCTCTGTTTAATCAGTCATTTCAGAGCACAAAAAACAGAGATAGATCATCATATGTGAATTACCAGCAAAAAGTTACAGTCGACCATAGAGGACAATTGTAGTTTTGCAATTTTCAGTATGGGGCAATGTAACATGTAGCTAAAGCTCACGATTACCTTGGATTTCCCAGGGACACACTTGGATATTTTGTCCCACCGTTCCGCCGTGCCCTTTGGATACTGCTGCAGCGCCAGTTCCAGGAGCTTCTGTTGGTTTTGAGTCCATATATCTTCTAATACTCGACTTCGCTCCTTTTTTCTGCTTTCTTCGTCGCTGTCCCCCAGTGTTTCGGTCTCCTGCTCTGTATCAAAGTCTCTCTGCCTCCTGCCTCTGCCTCTTTCCTCTGCCTCTTCTTTGGCCGAGAGGGCAGGCTCTATTGTTTTCGTGCTCTTCCTTTTGCGGGCTCGTGCTGCTGTCACTGGGGCTTCACCCTGACAAGCAGAGACGTCCCGTTCCTCATAATCAGGATCATCTTCCTCCCGCTGAGTGATTAGGCTGTCAGGTAAAGTCACACTCATCTTCGCTGTGCTTTTCAAATCAGATAACCTAACAGTGCCTAAAAGAGACGGAAAAAATCTTTATTATCTGCAAAGCAAAAGAAAGGCTTTATCCCATCACACTGCGGAAGACAACAAGGTTTATGATATTATCAAGAATTTTTAGGCTTCTCCATAAGCATAAAATGAACTGCGGCCAATATTGTAAAAAAAATTGGACTACAGCGATCAACGGCAACTATATTCTGCCATAAATCAATCTGGAAATTTAAAGGCCACAGTGGATCAAAAATACATGTGGCATCATTGGCTGATCATTTGCCATGTTGCACAAGCCCGATTTTTTTGTTGTTGCTAATTGACTCCCGGTTGGCTATTTTAGTCTGCTGTGAATGATGGCAGCGCAATTCTGACTGATTAAGGCCCTGTGCGCACTGGAAAACGGAATTTTCTTAAAAAAATTCCGCAGGGTCTGAAAGATTACCGCACCCGCGGTAAAAAACGTGGCAAACCGCACCCGAAAACCGCATGCTGTTTGCGGCGGTTTTACCGCAATATTGTTTGCGGTATTGCCGCGTGCGGGTTGGTATATGTGTTTTAATGCATTGAATGCAATACAGCACCTTGAGAAAAAAAAATAAAAAATAAAAGATAAAAAAAAAAAAAAAGACATTTCCTTCTGAGATAGATAGTAGATAGATAAATAGACAGATAGAAGGATAGAGGGATAGATAGATAGAGTCCCTGTGAGCCCACGCTGCATTTCTCCCGGCGGTAGTGTTGTTCACATTTCCGGCCGTGGGAAATGACCTGTGGTTACCTCCGCTGTCTCGTTGCGAGGCTGCATTCAGTATGTGTCAGACGCGGTTGGATGCAAGCATCGCAGGACGTGGATTTCGCCGGAGCGGTGTGTTTGGGAGGGGTTAATAAAGGGGTGAAACGGGCTGTTTTGTGTTTTATTTAAAATAAAGGATTTTTCGGTGTGTTTTTTTCACTTTAATTACGGGTTGATCATGTCAGCTGTCACATAGACGCTGCCATGATCTAGCCTGGACTTAGTGGCGGCGATCAGCCGCCATTAACTCCTTAGATTACCCTGATTGCCACCGCATCACGGTAACAGGAAGAACCGGGCACACTGGGACTGCCGCATAATGGATGTGACAGTCCCGGGGCAGCCGCGGGCTGATATTCTCGGCTGCGGGAGAGGGGGGCATTAACCCTGGCCCTCGCCCTCCCCAGCCTGACAATACCGGGCCGCCGCTGTGTGCTTACCTCAGCTGGAAGGTAAAAATACGGCGGAGTCCACGTGTTTTTTTTTTTTTTATACATATGTCAGTTTGATTTGTATGTGTAATCTATATGTCTGTGTGTGTGTGTGTTCACTATATGTCTGTGTCTGTTGTGTGTGTGTGTGTGTGTGTGTGTGTGTGTGTGTGTGTGTGTGTGTGTGTGTGTGTGTTTACTCTCTGCTCAGCTTCCTCTTCCTGTCATAATGACATCACTTCCCTGCAAACCGCAGGGCAGCGATGAACATTATGTCCCAAAACCGCGAAATACCGAAGGGAATAACGCAGGAAAACGCAATGAACCGCACAGAATTTGCTGCCTGCGTTATTCCCTGCGGGATTTCACGATTACATTGCAGTCAATGGAGTGAAATGCCGCAGCGACGTGCGGAAAAGAAGTGGCATGCAATTGTTTTTGCTGCGGGAATCCCGCAGCAAAACATGCAGCTGTCAAAATCCGCATAGTGCGCACAGCATTTTTTTTCCCATAGGTTTTGCTGGTGAATCACTGCAGAGATGTTATGAACATAACATGCAGCGAAACATGCAGCAAATCCGCGTCAAAAACCGGCATGTGTGCACAGGGCCTAAAATCAGTATTTATTAAGATTGTAGATGTCCAGTAAAATTCTAATTATCCAATTTTTACAACATAACTTGCATTCTGCCAAATTCACAAGCAGATCAATGACAGAAAGACTCTGGGATTAAGTGCACAATTTATTTTGGCATTTTACATTAGTCTGTCATCTGGGAGGACTAGGTCCGTTTTGCCGTCACATTTTCTGCTACCTTGATAATCCAGATTAAAAGGCATTATATGATCACTCACTCCGTACAGGTCATGTTGTTTCTATAATGACCGGTAACATGTTGATCACGGTTTCCGATTGGGGGATGTTCAGTAAAAGCTTAACTTTTTGCAAATAAATTTAAAAAAAAAGGATAATTAACACTCTTGTAACAAGGAGAAGAATACCCGATTGGGGTCATATAAAGCCCGAATACTGGCTTGTCATTAATTTTGGGGTGCACAATCACTAATTCATCACATTACACCCCAGATTGTGTATAAACTGGAAAACATTTGAAGTCTCGTGGTATTTTCCATAAAGAGTCCCATATTTGCTGAAAGCCAGTGATATGTACCTGGAGCATGAGACACGTATTCCTTCGCCTGCTTTGCCTTTGTTGTTACCTACAAAACAGAAGTAAATTAAGTTGATTACAATACAGCAATAACATATTATGCGCGTAGTCTTGGTGCCACATTCTGGACCGCATGGTGGCTCAGTGGTTAGCACTTGAGTCTTGCAGCACTGGGGTCATGGGTTCAAATCCTACCAAAAACATCTGCAATGAGTTTGTATGTTCTCGCCGTGCTTCTTTTGGTTTCCTCCGAGTTCTCCTGTTTCTTCTCACACCCAAAAGACATATGAGGACACACTCAATAGCTGCCCCATTCCAGCTTCTCCTACAAAAGGTCCTACGGGTGGGGTAAATGGGGTCCCTGGTTTTGGTGATCAGTAGCGGACCCCACCATCTAGTGGACAATGGATGGTAGGTAGCACTAGTATCAACTAAAAAGTGGATTTTTTTACATTTTCTTTTTTTACTCTGCGATTAATAGGGGACAATAACCCACTGAACATAAGAATAATCAAAATATATAAGAATAACTACCCAAAAATCTAGCTGCTGGACCTCTTTACCATCGTCACCCCTAGATGAGTTTCCTAAGTCTTGGATTCCTCCGTATGGAGAAGTGGGCCACTAGCCTTTTAGCAGTAGTGTTGGGGGTTAACTCCGTTTCATTAGTCACATTAGTGCTGGCTGCCCGCCAAGCCCATTGTAGTGAAGGACAGGCAGATGTGAAAACCCAAGGGTCAGCGGATTCTTGTGAAGACGAATAACTGTGATAAAGCAGCTCATGCCTTGTTTCCACCAGCAGGCGGGATAAAATAATAATGCATGTCAACATCAAGTCATATTATTAGTAGGGGGTAGGAGTGAAATCCTCCCTCTTGACGGATAGCCTCACAAAATGAAGCACCCGGTGGTTAAACCTAAAACAAAAGTTTACGTAGATCTGCAGCAAGGCCGCATGTGAGAAGAAATGTCACTAGCTGTTGCTTTACTTTTCAGTTTGGTAAGAGAATGGCCCCAAAGATATATTTAAGCTGTAAGACCCACGGAGAGGGAAGAGCCAGGCCTCTGCATCTGAGACCAGACATATAGGAACAGGGGTTGTGGGCAACATCACCTGGGCTTTTTGCCTTACCATGGAGTAAGGAAAGTAGTATAAGGGGAACTTGGCTGCTTTCTGCCATAAATAGCAACCCATCGGCGCATGGGATGTGTCTGGTATCACAGCTCAGCTTTATTGAAGTGAATGGTGCCGAGATATGGTATGGGATAGAACTGTTCTTGATACAAAGTAGCCATGGTTTTCTAATCCTGGACAACCTTGTCCAAGTCCTGATCACATGTACACAAAAAAGCTCCATTCTGATATTGCCTTAAGCCCCCGTCACATTTAGCGACTTGCCAGCGATCCCGAAAACGATGCGACCTGATAAGGATCGCTGGTAAGTCGCCGGTGAGATGTCACACAGTCAGACCTTACCAACGACGCAGTAACGATACAGGTCGCAGTAGCGACCTGCATAACGATCTTTGCTGTCATTGGGACCCTGTCACACAGTGTCAAACACAGCGATGTGTCCTGCCCAGCAGGACATCGCCTTAGAAGAAAATGGCCTGGACCATTCTGCAACGACTAGCGATCTCACAGCAGGGGCCTGATCGCTGGTAGGTGTCACACATAACGAGATCGCTGCTGCGTCGTCTCGTTAGCGATCTCGTTGTGTGTGACGGGGCCTTTAAATAATGACAAACCCTGATAAAGTGTTATCAGATTAAAATCCTACAAGTGGAGACCCCTCAGCTGCAAAAAACTAGCAGACAACTGCTCCTTTACACTGATCATCCCACACAAGGCTCACTGTATATAGGGGCTAATACTATATATAGGAGGCTATCTGGGGACTCACACTTTTTATGGAGTGGCTATGTGGGGCTCATACTGTATGTAGGAGACTATGTGGGGGCTCAATGTATATGGCTATGTGGGGCGAAGTGTATATAGAGAGGCTATGTGGGGGCTCACATTGTATATAGAGTGGCTATGTGGGGGCTCAGACTTTATCTAGAAGGATGTGAGTCTACTTAATTCTGCTCAATATTAAGTGATACAATTATTAATAGTAAATGATATAATATGTTAATATTAATATTGAGCAGAATTAATTTCAGCGTATTGATTCGGCCCTCTACACCATTGTCTCTCATATGGCCCCTAAGAAAAATTAATTGCCCACCTCTGGATTAGACCAACGTCGGCCGAGCCCGCCAATATGGACAGATTCAGCTGATAATTCAATGTGTATGGGGATCCCGGCCAATTTATTGTCTGGGGGTTAATTATTCAGCATGTCTGATTTCAGAGTGCTGTTCCTTTTGTTGTCCCAGAGATGAGCCGCCAGCAGACATATCTGGCATGGTCTTCGTCAGAGAGAACAAAGGGGCATCCTATGTATGAGCTGTGTAGGAGTATGGCTGCCGACCGAATGATATGCTAAATAACTGAAAGCCATCTAATGTGTATGGCCGGCTTTACTGTCTACAGCTGAGATTACTCCTAGGCGTCATGCACAAATGTTTCGTGATCCACATTATCAACCGGATAGTGACATTTGCGACATATTAAAAGAAACCTGTCACGTTGTATATGCACCCCAATTTGGGATGTATTCCACCTGTCATGCACCCCAATTTGGGATGTATTCCACCTGTCATGCACCCCAATTTGGGATGTATTCCACCTGTCATGCACCCCAATTTGGGATGTATTCCACCTGTCATGCACCCCAATTTGGGATGTATTCCACTTGTCTCACCTTGCTATGCACCCCAATTTGGGATGTATTCCACCTGTCCCACCTTGCTATGCACCCCAATTTGGGATGTATTCCACCTGTCAATTGGTCGGTGGCTGACCTCCACCTTGCTATGCACCCCAATTTGGGATGTATTCCACCTGTCTAGATTTTGGCGGTTGGTGACTGTTCACATTCAGTCATCAGGCCCTGTCCACAGGCTATTTACTTCATGCAGCATTTGCTCGGACCTGTCCCGCCCACAGCCATGACTCAGTCATGGGTACGGGATTGAAATAGACCAATAGACCAGGTGAGTGCTGCTAAGAGCAGTTCTACTATTTCATATGTGAGGCCGTTTGGCACATTTTATATAAAAATATTTTAGTGTTAGGACTGCCCCAAATGAGATTTGCCGTGGAGTGGCGGGGTGGCTCAAGAAATTGCAATTTTTTTGCCAAAAATCTCAAATTTATAATAAGTACAGTTGGAATTTTTAGTGCTGTAGTGCACAGTTAGTGCTAGCTTTTTTGTTTTTTCTTCACGTTGTACATGCAGCCTGATCTGTGGGGAAAAAGCTTGTATTTTATTAATTGAAATCCCTGACTGTATGCATGAGGCCAATGGGCGGTCCTACTAGTGATTCACAGCTATCCCTGTATGCAGTCTAATAGGGAAGGCTGTCAATCAACAGCACCATCCACTGGACTCATTTGCATTTTATTGAAAGAAATCCCTGGTGTTTAATGTATAAGAGTCCAGTGGGCGGTGCTATTTGTGATTGACAGCCTTCTTGTATTTCTATGCAACAGAGATAGCTGTCAATCACTAGTAGTACCACCCACAGGACTCCTATGAATGCAAACACCAAGGATTTCAGTGCAAGTTATATCAAAATATATAATCAATCTGATTGGCTTCTCTTGTTCTATAACATCTTGCCAATATTGCATTCAATAAAGCAGAACACAAAACAAGTACAATATTTCTAAAACAAAAAAGTAAAAATATTTGGGTCCCTTGTAAAAATCTCCTATCAGTCTACCATGTGCCATTTACAGAATTATTGCCTTCCCATGAGATGGGCCGCTCAAGAACCAGCGTGCCCATGCAGCCCCTATAGCCACATCATATAGTCTGAGTGCCACCAACTGGGCTCCTGTAGACACAACACAAATACATGTAGGTACCAACAAGGCTTGGATTGGGGGGATTGTCAAGGGCTACCCCGGATCCCCACTGCTCCCGGGCTGGGAAACCTCCCGCTATGTTCATGTAATGCAACAAGCCGCCATCGTCTACAACAGCTGTAAAGAAAAGAAGGTGAAAATACTTCATAACTAATGTACAAAGTGTCTCGGAGGAGAAACGCGATGCAAATGTCACATTTCTGTCTAATGTTAAGGTTTAGCAGTCGCAGGGTTTAGAGTTGCTTAAATTAACTTCTACGATTTCTCTTTGGAGACAAAAGGGACAATTTATCTAGCCGAGCACTTCTGCTCACATGGCAAGGCTGGCCGGTAATTAAGAAAGTCGTCTTAAATCTATCCACCTGTCTGTTGTTTTCCTGCCTACCTGAGCCCTTTTCCAGGCAGCAGGCAAATCCCCTATCAGTCTGCTATCGCAACCTGAATGCCGGAGATTAGTAACCACAGAGAGAGGCAGAATCGGTTTACATCCTCTCGGCGAGGGAGGCGGACTACTTCACAAGTAGGAAACCCGAGAATTTGTGGCCTTTAATTTAAAAAACCTGCAGCTAATAATCACATTATGGCCTGTTTTGCATGCCAGACAGTTTGTGTTTCCTGTTATTTTTACAATTTAAGTGTCCTTTGTGGTTACAAAAATCATCTGGTGAAAGCTATAAATTAACATTGTAAACATTTTACCCGTGCTAAGAGTGTGTGTGGCCACTGTACGGTGGTGTAATGATTCACATATTGTTCCTTCCATCAGCTCCACTCGACAAACGGAGGCTAAAGGGGAGGGGGTCCGAGAATTTGTAGTAAGTAATGTGGCTGGAGTCCGGGGGTCCCAATCTGATCCGCTCCTCCTGCTCTATAATGTACTGCCCACAGACTGCTCCACGGGTTTATTGTGATGGGTTCTCACAAATATTGATGGTCTAACCTTAGTATAGGCAATTCATGTTCAATGTCCCTTGCCAATCAGCCCAATTAGGAAAGCACAACACTCCTGCAATCTCTATGGTCTCAATTTTAGGTTTTTGCTCTAACCTGTTTATATGAGCATTTGTGTTTAGTATCATAACTAGGACTGGGGAAAAAAATGCAAGTTCTGCCTCTCCCTCCTAGTCAAAGAAGACGCCTGTGAGTCCTGCCTCTCCCTCCTAGTTACAGAAGAATCCTGTGAGTCCTGCTTCTCCCTCCTAGTCATATAAGAAGCTTGTGAGTCCTGCCTCTCCCTCCTAGTCATAGAAGCCTGTGAGTCCTGCCTCTCCCTCCTAGTCATAGAAGCCTGTTAGTCCTGCTTCTGCCTCCTATTCATAGAAGAAGCATGTGAGTCCTGCCTCTCCCTCCTAGTCATAGAAGCCTGTGAGTCCTGCCTCTCCCTCCTAGTCATAGAAGCCTGTGAGTCCTGCCTCTCCCTCCTAGTCATAGAAGCCCGCGAGTCCTGCTTCTGCCTCCTTGTCAAAGAAGAAGCCTGTGAGTCCTGCCTCTCCCTCCTAGTCATAGAAGAAGCCTGTTAGTCCTGCTTCTGCCTCCTATTCATAGAAGAAGCATGTGAGTCCTGCCTCTCCCTCCTAGTCATAGAAGAAGCCTGTTAGTCCTGCCTCTCCCTCCTAGTCATAGAAGAAGCCTGTTAGTCCTGCCTCTCCCTCCTAGTCATAGAAGAAGCCTGTTAGTCCTGCCTCTCCCTCCTAGTCATAGAAGAAGCCTGTTAGTCCTGCTTCTGCCTCCTAGTCAAAGAAGAAGCCTGTGAGTCCTGCCTCTCCCTCCTAGTCATAGAAGCCTGTGAGTCCTGCTTCTCCCTCCTAATCATGGAAGAAACCCTGAGTTTTGCTTTTTCCTCCTAGTCATAGAAGAAGCCCCCCGAGTCATAGAAGCCTGTGAGTCCTGCTTGCCCCTCCCACACACAGCCTGTATGTCCTGCATCTCTGTCCACCCATAGAGAGAGCCTGTGAGTCCTGCTTCTCTGCCCACCCATAGAGAAAGCCTGTGAGTTTTTCTCCCCAAAACCACACATTAAGAAAGCCCATGAGTCTTAATTCCCACACCCATTCCAAGAAAATCACTGAGCCACCGTGCTGGCATTAGCACTGCAATCTTGTAGTGCTGGGGTCCTGGGTTCAAATTCCATGAAGGACAACATCTTCAAGGAGTTTGTATGTTCTCCCCATGTTTGTGTGGGGTTCCTCTCTCCAAATACATAATAGGAAAGTAGCAAGGGACTCGCTTAACAGGTGTCATATTCCAGCATTTCCTACAAAGGGTCCAATATCTGTGGAAAATGAGGTTGCCAGTTTTGGTGATCAGTGGTGGACCTGTCATTTCTCATCTATTATTGATATTCAAGTAGCACATATGATCTGGAAGGTATCCAACAGATGGAAGGTGGACCTTTGGGCATTTTCTTTTTAACCGGCTACATCAGCCACAATCGGTGATGACACCGATCATGGCCAATTAACCCCTTATATGCTACTGCCAAAAGTGATAACAGCATCCAGATGGTTAACAGAGCGTGGCGGCTCTTAATTTTACCCCATCGGTATCTTGAGAGCTTAATTATGTGGTCCCGATAGGGACCTTGGCAATTCAAGCCCAAGTAATGGCCTTCGAGTCTACCAACGATAGTGGAGCGTTAAGATGCTAGCAACGTAAAATAAATTTTTTAATTTCGAACATTCCACTTTGCATTAATTTCTCAAAAGCACCAGGAAACAATTTTGAATAGGGTGAGGGGTGTGGTTTTTAAAATAGTATTATTTTAGGGGGTCTTCTAATATATAGATCCTCCCAAAATCACATCAAAACTGAGCAGGTGACTGCAAAAATAGGTTTTTTTGCTAATTTTTCTTGAAGAAAAAAAAAAAATAAATGAAAAATTGCTGCTAAATTTTTAAACCTTCCAAACATCCTGACAAAATAAAATAATATTTTACAGATGGTGAGGATGTAAGGCAGCTATAAGGTAACTAATATATGCACTGATTTCTGAGGTATAACTGTGATTTATAGGTATAAATTTTCAAAGTTTGAAAATTGTTAATTTTTTTTAAACATTTTTGTGAAAGTTCTGATATTTTTCTATAAAACACAAAAGCTATCAACCTAAATTTATAGTAGATAGATTTTCGGTCTGGTTGAGCGCTATTGAATGGGCTGACAGGCTATTATAGTGATTTGCTTTTATTATTAAAATAATAATAATAAAGAACTCCTGTTTGTTAAATACAACGCGTTTCAGCAAAATATCTGTTGCCTTCCTCAGGTATAGATACCTATAGATTTATAGGTATAAATTTTTCAAAGTTTAAAAATTGTTAATTTTTTTTTAAACATTTTTGTGAAAGTTCTGATTTTTTCTATAAAACACAAAAGCTATCAACCTAAATTTATCACTGACAAAGTATAATGTGTCACGAAAAGAAATAATCTTAAACTATGGATATGTTGAAACATTCCAGAGTATAAAGTGACACGTCAGATTTGAAAAACGTGGCTGTCAATAAGGGGTTAAACAATCTCTATTATACATACATGGCACAGTGGAGGGGGGCACGTGCTACGTGCTTTAATGACTTAGAGACTATTTTAAGGTTCCACATAAAATCTGTCCTGTTGGAATAATATATGAAGATATAACTCACCTGAACGAAAGCTGAAAATTTAAACAAAAGAAAAAAAAAAACAAAACAAAAAACAGTTTTCACCCGCATTGTTTGCTCATGTAGCGTTTAAGGCAGCAAGTTCAGAGTTATTTGTGTAGAGACTCTGGACGGGGAAATAAACTGGTTGGATTGTGTTCAGAAAAGGCATCGGGTAGTGAGCCCGGGGCTACGTGCCGAGCACAGAAAATGGGTCAGGGAACAGATGTGAATTAGCGGATGGGGAGACCGGGCTACAGGTAACCAGGTCAGCAGGAACTACCATTACAGCAATCACAATCTGGTTTATTTTCATAATTTAGGGCAACGCACACAATTAACCCTTTCCGGAAATAAAATAGTATGAAACTATTATGTGTCCAAGTGAAGCGACACTAAATGATCAAAAAAAAAAAGGTGCAAATATACAAACAGCAAGTCTGCAAATAGGAGAATCACTTATTTGTAGGATGAAATATCTGGAAGGGGATATGATGGCGCTTCATATCTTACTTTATTGTCAAATTATGAAAAGAAAGAAAATAAAAATAGTTACAGTCCTGTCGGCCAGCTGCTGCGTACTACAAGTCTTTGGCAATTAGCAGATTGAATGATTGTGAATGTTTCTGTGTAACACCATCTGTACTAGAGATATATTGTCCAATAGGTGGTATTGGAATAATATTTGGTAACCTAACAGCAGCAGCCTCAAATTTTAGCTTGTATATACGCAGAGCTGATTATTACTTTCCAGGACTCATAGGCTCTAATAGTGGGTACGGGAAGCACTACTCACAGGCTTCAATAGTGGATACGGGAAGCAGGACTCACAGGCTCTAATAGTGGGAACGGGAAGCAGGACTCACAGGCTCTAATAGTGGGTACGGGAAGCAGGACTCACAGGCTTCAATAGTGGATACGGGAAGCAGGACTCACAGGCTCTAATACTGGGAGCGGGAAGCAGGACTCACAGGCTCTAATAGTGGGTACAGGAACCAGGACTCACAGGCTCCAATAGTGGGTACACGAAGCAGGACTCTCAGGCTCAATGGGTACGGGAAGCAGGACTCACAGGCTCAATGGGTACGGGAAGCAGGACTCACAGGCTCAATAATGGGTACGGGAAGCAGGACTCACAGGCTTCAATAGTGGATACAGGAAGCAGGACTTACAGGCTCTAATACTGGGAGCAGGAAGCAGGACTCACAGGCTCTAATAGTGGGTACAGGAACCAGGACTCACAGGCTCCAATAGTGGGTACACGAAGCAGGACACAAGATTTTTTGTTGGCTGATGAAGGAGGACTCACAGGCATAATAAATTAACATATGATAGTAGTGAAACGATATTAATGGTTTTCTACATAGACAATTTTTCCCGTTTTCACTCAATTAAGGAAAACTACATCTGAAGGATCCAAGCGTTTCATTACCAGCCATAGCTCAAAATACTGAAGACTGAAGAGATATTGAAGGAACCTGGGCAGTCCCTGAAGGAGTTACTATGAGCAGTATAATGGCGCTGTTTTACTGTGCTCGGGTTACAGTAGCCTAACCCTGTGAGCGGTGAAATCCCCGGTACAGCTGATCAGTTACAGCTGTTAATTGTACAGCAGAGGACGTGCGCACATCTGCTTCTCGCTGCAGTTAATGGTTCACTTCCAGGACCTAAAAGGATTGTGGTCACTTTGAATAGACAGTGTCAGGCTTCACTCCCGGCTGGTCGGCCGCCTCTGCCTGTCTTGCTTGGTTTATCACTTGCTGCAGAACGTAAACTGAAATAGAACTCACATCTGCCACCGATCGACCCAATTCGTGTGCAATCTTCTCCCACCGGCCCGGGGTCCCCCCTGGGAACTTGGCCATGTTCCTCGTCAGCAGGCTCACATCCTCTTCTGACCATTCAGGGGACTGCAAGAGAAAGACAAGACAATCCGGCCATTAATACAAGTGTACTCACTGGTGTGGAATTGGGGGAGAACGAGATTTTTTTGGTTCCGCAAATAAAAAAAAAAGAAAAATTTGGTGACGATCTTGCAATACAATCGGAGGACATTGCGTAGAAAGAGAAACATACTAATGATGCACAGATACAAACGGCACATTTGATGTGTGCAACGTATATACTGTTTCCGTGCCAGCACCAAGGGCTCATCCCCCTGGAACCAGCAGCACTGATCTAGTCATGCCAAGCTGAAGGCAGGCTAAACATGGTGACCAATGTGAGGATCGCCCAAGGGCTCACGAACATCTGGAGCCATCCGTGTGTTATTTGCTGATGCTGCAGAGCTGATGTTAAAGGGAGTCTCCCATCAGTAAACGCTTTACGAATGTGCCTGCTGGAAAAATCCATTGGTGCTGGAAAAATTTCATTGGTGCAGTGCCTGCTGGAAAAATCCATTGGTCATCCCCTGGCTTTGCTTTGGTAACCTCAAAAAAAAACTAGGCAGCTGGCAAGTGAAAGGCAGCATTAACACTGCTGCTAATCACATCATGATGGGTCCGAAAAGAGTCAAAAAAGTGCAGAAAAATTAAAAACTTTACTGGCGTATTAAAACAGAGCAATGGAGTAGTGGCATCGCAAGCTGACGCATTTCGTTACGACTAAGCCTTTGCTTGAAACGCGTACATTTGCAATGCCACTACTCGATTGTTCTATTTTAATATGCCAATAAAGTTTTTAATTCTTCAAAACAATTTTTGCCACTTTTTTTTTTGTCTCTTTTCGGACTTTATTATTGTCGCTCGAGGTAGCGATGGGAGGGTGGCGTTTATTACTAAGAGACTTCTCCATTGATTATTTCAAGATTTCACACTTTATAATGGAAGAACGGCTCAAATCCGCAAGATAAGAGCCCTCCCCACCCCCGAAAGATGGGAGCCCACCGCCCCTTCCCCCCACAGGGCAGGGCAGGATGGGAGCGAACGGGAGCCCACGCCCCTTCCCCTCGCAGGGCAGGATGGGAGCCCAAGACCAACCCCCCCCCCCGCAGGGCAGGACGGGAGCCCACACCCCTTCCCCCCCGCAGGGCAGGATGGGAGCCCATGCCCCTTCCCCCCGCAGGGCAGGACGGGAGCCCACGCCCCTTCCCCCCGCAGGGCAGGATGGGAGCCCACGCCCCTTCCTCCCGCAGGGCAGGACGGGAGCCCACGCCCCTTCCCCCGCAAGGCAGGACGGGAGCCCACACCCCTTCCCCCGCAAAACAGGACGGGAGCCCACGCCCCTTCCCCCCGCAGGACAGGAGCCCACGCCCCTTTCCCCCGCAGGACAGGACGGAAGCCCATGCCCTTCCTCCTGCACTGGACGGGGAGCCCACCCCCTGCACAGGACGGGAGCCCATGCCCTTCCCCCCTGCACTGGACGGGGAGCCCACCCCCTGCACAGGACGGGGAGCCTACACACTGCACCGGTCGGCGAGCTCACCCCCACACAGGACGGCGAGCCCCCCTCCCACGCAGAACAGCACCATGGGAGGATCCACTTACGCCTCTTTAAGAGACAACCCTTTTAATTCTGCAGACTGGCTTAACATAATGTAGTAATAAGTGCAAAGATTGCCTGCAGTCCCATGTAAAATCTAAATAAAATCCTAAATGACAAACTAAGCTCAACTACCTCTCTATAATTATTTCCAATTCATATTTTTTTTGCCTGGCAGCTGTAACATTATATGACACCCCCTTCAGCGCCCCATATGTGTCTGAGGGGACAGTAAAGGCAGATATTGAAGAGCATAACCTTTACAGATAAATACCTCCTCTAATCACCTTTCCTGATAATGAACAGCCATGCATCAAGCACTTTCATTACGGAGCCATCAGCACGGCACAACAGTCAGAGGTGAGTGACCCCAGGGACTATCTCCCAAGCTGCAGCAAAGCTTCTCCCTGACACTAATCCTCCCTGTCATTCTCCCACCACACTGACATCCGCCTGCCGCACTGCGAGCTTAACGGGCCCTTCCTGACTTCTTTCACCATCTCCCCTAATCAATGGTTCAGCCGTGCTCTTTTCACCATGTCCAAATGGCAGCTTCACTCATAATCAAAGTGCACTGCCCCTGGTAAAGGGCTTCCCGAAAGGCTGCACCATTTGCATTCATTTGCAAAGCAAACTACTTTTCTTCACTTTGTTCTGCTATCAGCAATGCTCCCTGAAGCAGATGAATTAGCATAAACACAACCTGCCACTGAAGAGTCAGTAAATAATGGCCAATCGCAGGCAGGATTGTATCAATCATTCGGTTTCGGGGCCACGTGATCCTTTGTTCGTTTTATTTAGGAAAAAAAAGATCTAAACCTCAGATCTATTGAGTTATTGGGCTGCTGGCCTCATAGATCGCCTATACATCACATCCACAGTGAGAGCATAGGATGTTACATTCATTTATACGCTGCATTTATTTGTATTTTGTTATTATCCTTTTTTTTTTTCATACTTCTGACCAAAAGCTTTAGGGTAAGTTCACACAGTGCGTTTTTGCGCATTTTTCGGGTGCGTTTTTGGCCTAAAAACTGCATGACTTTGCTTCCCCAGCAAAGTCTATGAGTTTTTATTTTTGCTGTCCGCACACAACTTTTTTTAAGCTGCGTTTTTGAGCTTAAAAAAAAAAAAAATGGACATGTCAATTCTTTCCTGCATTTTTCTGAGTTTTCCCTCCATGCAATGCACTGGAAAAACGCAGAGATCAAAAACGCAGCAAAACACAGCCAAAAATGCACCAAATCGCGGTAAAAACGCATGCGGTTTTTTTTGCCGCGGTTGCGTTTTTAGCGGCCAAAAACGCACAAAAACGCAGCGTCAAAAAAACGCAGCGTGTGCACATAGCCTTAAACTAAGGCGAGGTGCACACCGCGTCTGTGGCCACTATACGGCGCAGGCATTCAGGAGGTATGTAAGTGACACTGAGCATATATATGATAGATGGAGGCAAAAAATAAATAAATCGCTGTATACTTGAAGTAATAACTGTCACGCTAGATACGGGAAACTACCGAGCGAACAGCGAAAGGGAAGGGAAACCCTGTATCTAAGAACAGGGAAGATTGTGACCCCTGACCGAACCTACTGCTGGTCCCTGGGGTCCCTCACCGGCCTAGATAGGTTCTGCATCTATGCGCCGTGCCGGATACCTGATCCTAGATATCCCTAGTGCTGGGCCCTAAATAGGGAACGGATGAGATGAGCGCTTCATGAACCCCACTAAAGAAGACAACAAGGAGGATGCACAGGGGGAAAATGCATGAACTACTTATCTATAGATGACAAAGGTAGACGCTCAGCAGAGCTTTCAGCCTTCCAGCAATGACACCACGGAGAAGTACAAACCACCTGCTTGCACCCAGGGCTTGAATGAACTAAAACTATCACCAGCACCAGTCCAAGGAAGAAAGGAGTATTTACGCACCAAGAGATTGCAGATGGTCAGCAGCTGGGTGGAAGGTGAGCTCCTGCAGGATCCAAAAAGGAGAGATCAATCCAGCAGGAAAGCTACCTATACCAATGAATACTGGCAGCAGGAACAATGGAAAGTCAGGGAACATTCTGCGCAGTCAAACACTGTGACCTTCTATTGCCAGAAACCACATGACTGTCTGTCATACCCAAGACAATAGGTTTCATTGCAGTGGCCCTCTGTATAGAAAAGTGCATAGACAGAGCCCAGAAAAATAAAGTTTTAGCCTCCGTGTGCCAAATGGGAACGTTACTGTATACAAGAAAAGCTCCTGCTATACACTGTAAGTGCACAGACCTAGTCTAAGTAATCCCAGCCTTACTTATCTTTACCCTGGCCTCCAGTGATAATGCATCGACACACAAATGACCGCTACAGCCAATCACAAATTGCAGTCTGCAGATGATAGCGTCAAATGTTCATCACTGGAGGGGAGAATACAAAAGCCAGAGGAGGATTTGGAATATGGTGAAAATCAGGATTATAAGCCTTTAGTAAAAAATAAAAAAAATAATAATAAGGCAATGGACCAACTTTTTAAAGGGAATATGGCAACAAGTTTTTGCTATGAAATCTTATAGCAACATGATGTAGGGGCAGAGACCCTGATTCCAGCGATATGTCACTTACTGGGCTGTCTGATGCAGTTTTGTTAGAATTCCGTTTTTTTCTGATGTAGATGTAGTAGAGCTCAGAATGTAGGGACATGTATAACCCTGCCCACGCCCCTAATTGGCAGCTTACAATCAGTGGTGGGGGAAAAGTTACACAGTAGGAATGTCTTGCCTAGTCTTACGGTGATACGCTCCTGCTGATAAAACACTGATTGTATTGAAACTACAGCAAACTACTGAGCAAGTGACACATCCCGGGAATGAATTACTACAATTATTAACAAACATAAAACAGAGTTTAGTAAACACAAATTCTTTAGTTTTTACATGCCGATGACAGAAGTGTGGATAATAGTAAGTCATCTATGGCCAGGTAACAAGGAAAGTTAAAGAGAACCATTAACCATGCTGTACCAAAAAGGAAAGATTTTTGCAGAAGGAATCCTATTGATTTCAAAATGATCACCTATCCTGTGTATATTTTAAGTTTCTCGTCCCTGAAATATCCCTTTGACTTATGTATGATCATTGGAAGCCATAGACTAACACAGTGTCTTGTAGATACATTCATGTGATTTGCACTTTCCAATTTGTCAGTGTCTCACTATAAATATGAAATAGAATTTTAGAAAAAAAATTTGTAAAAACTTTGCAAATTAAAATATATAACAACATGGAAGTATCAAGGCAAAAATTGCATGTGTGACGACGCCTTTACTGCAAGCACAGCTCTTAACTAGGACACTGGGGAGGAAAAAATGCACAAAAGACAAGCAGGAAGCAGACAAAGCGCTGGAGGATCTGCTCAGCCCCCGCACTGTATCCTTAGATAGGACGGAGCCCACTGTGACCGGACCAGTGCCGCCACCACTAGGGTGGCCCCGGTGTGAATGTTTTAATATGGAGCCAACTGTAGCTGTAATTTCAATGAATGTATAAGCATACTGCTCCGTCATTTAGAAACATGTGCGTCCAATATTACTGAAACATTGGGAGAAGAATTCATCAGTACAGCAGTGCAATGGGGGACACCACATGGGGAGCGGGCAGCTGTCGCAGCTTCGCCAGCATTCACATTCTGCATAAGGCTCCAGCGCGCAGATCGAACCTCCACGCTGAATACTAAATGAAAGTTCAGCACGGACTGGGCTGCCCCGAAAAATAAAAAATTCATATCATGTCCCGGCTACAGTTATAAGAAAATAAGACGCACATAATGGACGCAGTTTAACGGGAGGAACATGGCTGGAACAGAGATTTCAAAATCAGCAACGTTTAATTGCCATCTGTTCGGGACCTGCCATTACCTGTGCTGGCCTTTGTGTGTCTGTGTGTGGGAGTATCCACAGAATATATTACAGGCTCACCACAAGCAAAAAAAAAGCCGTCATAGAGGAGGTATTTCCAATACAACATTATGACGGATCCCAACTATTCTCAACAGGGAAAACCCAATATGAACATTGCTTCTTTCCACTCATGTACCCAAAATTATCACATTTTATGTAGATTATAAAAAAAAAAATCTATGGACCGGAGTGGCACCGAAATATTTTTTTTTTTTTTTACATTTAACCCTTCCTCCACGAGCAATTCTGGGTGTATATTGCTAGTCCCTGCCTAACTGTCCCTGTATACACTAGCATGGATAAAGAGATCTTTAGAAAAAGTATTTCTAAAGATCCTTTATGATATGCTAATGAGCGCAGGGACTAGTCCCAAGGGCATGATTTCCCCTGGCTAGTCGGCCCCTTAGCATGTAAGCCTCTGTAGGTGTGCTAACATGCTAATGAATATGCAGTGTCAGAGGCATGGTCGCAGTCACCTCTCCACCGCCATCGCATCCGAGTCCTGGATTTCGGCTCAGTGCACATGATCCCGGACTTTAGGTCACGTGCACTATGAAGCTGGGTGTAGTAGTCTTGCCTTCAAACCCATGTAGTGTGCATGACCGATAGTCTGGGATCATGCGCACTGAGCCGAAACCCAGGACTCTAATGCGATGGCACCAGAGCGTTGAGCGCAACCATGCCTCTGACGCTGCTCATTCATTAGCATGTTAGCAAGTAAGCACTCCCCTGAGGGCGTACTAAGGGGCTAACTAGCATGGGGAAATCACGCCCTTGTGACTAGTCCCTGCGCTCATTAGCACACGATAAAAGATCTTTAAAATACTTTTTCTAGAGATCTTTTTATGTACGCTACTAGACACAGGGACGATTAGGCAGGGATTAGCAATATACACCTAGAACTGTTTGTGGGTCTGAGTGCATATTGCACCTGGCAGGAGGTTCCCTTTAATTAAAAAAAAGGGAGAGAACCGGTCACAGATCTCCTGTTGAGCCTGCCTCCAAAGCTTATTATAAATGAAAGAGGGCATTACCAATGTGACATATAAATCATGAGAGCAGACTGTCAGTCATTACATGTCTCACACTGGTAACAAGTCCATTCATTTATAATAATCTTTGGAGGCAGATTCTCAGGGAGATCTATATCCTATATAAAGCCCATACACCTTAAAGGCTTATTTACATATTAAGAAAACTGTGGATTTCTCTGGAATAAGACATCAAATCGCAGATATAAAGGTATCACTTTGTTCGACTTTCTATGACCAACATGCCCATGCATGTCAATCCTACTGACACATTCCCTTTAAAGTCATATAATTGCCTAAAATTAATTTTTGCAATTGGGTTTCATTCATTTTTTTCTATTGATTGGCCATTACAGGTTTTATTTGTTTCCATGCACATCGTTGACTGCAGAATGAGTAAGTTAAGACTCCATCAGCGACTGGACTCCATCAGCGACTGGACTCCATCAGCGACTGGACTCCATCAGCGACTGGACTCCATCAGCGACTGGACTCCATCAGCGACTGGACTCCATCAGCGACTGGACTCCATCAGCGACTGGACTCCATCAGCGACTGGACTCCATCAGCGACTGGACTCCATCAGCGACTGGACTCCATCAGCGACTGGACTCCATCAGCGACTGGACTCCATCAGCGACTGGACTCCATCAGCGACTGGACTCCATCAGCGACTGGACTCCATCAGCGACTGGACTCCATCAGCGACTGGACTCCATCAGCGACTGGACTCCATCAGCGACTGGACTCCATCAGCGACTGGACTCCATCAGCGACTGGACTCCATCAGCGACTGGACTCCATCAGCGACTGGACTCCATCAGCGACTGGACTCCATCAGCGACTGGACTCCATCAGCGACTGGACTCCATCAGCGACTGGACTCCATCAGCGACTGGACTCCATCAGCGACTGGACTCCATCAGCGACTGGACTCCATCAGCGACTGGACTCCATCAGCGACTGGACTCCATCAGCGACTGGACTCCATCAGCGACTGGACTCCATCAGCGACTGGACTCCATCAGCGACTGGACTCCATCAGCGACTGGACTCCATCAGCGACTGGACTCCATCAGCGACTGGACTCCATCAGCGACTGGACTCCATCAGCGACTGGACTCCATCAGCGACTGGACTCCATGAGCAGCGGCATTTGACTGGAACGTGTTCTTGGACAGCGATTCCGGTTCCAACAGTGAGACCTGCAACTAATGGTCATGTTTGACCTGTCCTATGGATATGCCATAAACGTCCAGGATGGGATTAGCCTTTTAAGCTCTGTTTTCCATCATCCAGAAATATTCTTTATTTATGCAATTTACTTACTCCTGCCACTTTTGTGGTCCAGTCCCTGTAGAAATCAGGACTGTTGGAAAGTATGCAATAAGTGCTATAAAACGGATGTTAAAGGGGTGTAAGAAAATATTGGATTTTGGCACGGTTTCTGGACTTGACTGCTGAGTTTACAAAAAGGTGTAAAAAAAAAAAAATCCAGGACAATTTTGTAGTGGTGATTTCTTAGTATGAATGGTTTCCGTCTACAGGAACGAGTGCAAGACTCAGCGCAGGTGGATCAGTAAAGTCAGAAATTCCTTACAGTCCAGAGTGCGCAAACATTGTATCATTCGCCAGCTGTAACATTGGAGGCCACCGGCCCCGCTGCCAGTGCACGGGACGTATCGACATCTGCGTACAAGGAGGAGCGGCATGGCTTTATCAAGGAGTTCTCCTTAAAGGAGTTCCAAGGCCACTAAATCCTTCAGATTTCAACATCTAATTCCTGTGACACACTTTGAAGGTTTTGTTCAAAGAGTATTTGATCTGGACTGTCTCCGCTCACAATCATTAACCATTTACTCATCAGTCACCAGGAGAGGTTAGAAGAGGCTTTAACTTATTAGGCGGCCATCGTTACAATGAAGAATGGAGTCACTTCAGTCCGGACAACAGAGGGGGGGAGGGGGGTTCATCGTAAAAAGACTTTTCATATTCTAGCAAATCATTAAATAGAAAAAGGTTACAAGAAAAAAAAAAAAGCAGCAGATTTATGCAAGGAAAGAGTCATACGCCCAAATGTCACAATACAACCCGCGGTCTGTGCACATGTAAATACCCTTTAGTGCACGTGCACCTGACAGCTTTTACACTCTTATGAACTAGATGAATTTTTCAAGCAGAAGACGCTTCCGGTAATTCAGGCTTTTTTTTTAAAATTAGTTTCCAAATCTTTTTTCCAGCTGTTCTGGAGCCTTTTTCGATGGTTTTTGTAGGTTTTTTTTGCCATTGAATAATGAAGATACCACTAGCATTTATTTATTTATTTATTTTTTAAGCAAATATTATGGCCAAATGATCCCCAATCGGGAGGTTGTTAACACGTCCCTGCTGCTGCCAACAATGACCCACTTAAAAGATTTGATCGACTGACGAACAAGCAGCAGCCGATCGTTGCACTCTTTACAGAGGGCAATGATCGGGGGAGAGGAGCCTGCCCATATTCAATGTATAGTTACATGGAACCTTCCTCGTAGGGTTGGATGCTGCACAGAGCCTTACTGACTCTGCAAATCATTGTGAGGACGTTGTGAGGCACAACCGAGGGAACTGAAAGTCCCCGAGGAGTCCCGGTACTGTGAAAAAAAGCGGAGGTGTCCTTTATGGGCCTGATTCATTATTGTATTTGCACTTTGTCTGTATTTTTATTGTTTGATTTTTCTTTTAGTTTGCCCCATGTTTCCATTTAGTCTATTTTATGTGTTTGCCTGTTTTTTGTTTTCATTCTTTTCTTTGTGTTTATTGGACACATTGGGCAGGGTTTGCGTTTCCCAGACGTTTTTGCCTTCATTTTGGAAAGTTGCAAAATTTGTTGCAACTGTATTCTAGTATATTCCTGGAGCAATTTTAGGTAGGTGTAAAATTCTTGCACAAATCTTTGTGACATTTTAAAAAGGAACATATATGGATTTTAGCACAAAAAAATCCTAAAGATAGTGATGTGATGAGCAAATACTAAATATCGGGGTTCGGTATAGTCGTACCGGATACCTAGTACTATTCAGTATTCGTCACGAGTAACGAGTCTAATGCAAGTGAATGGGGAACTCGAGCATTTTTCTTGAAGAATTCTCAGAAACATATTTGGGTTTCCCATTGACTTGCATTAGGTTCGTTATCCGTGACGAATACTGGAATGGTACTAGGTATTCGGTACAAATAACCCGAATATTTAGTATTTGCTCAATAAATAAAGATAAAATAAAACAGCATTTTTGTTTTTTGAGCAAAATTAATGAGCCTAGTGTGCCAAATGAATGATGAATTTTGCACAAAAAAGTCAGCAAAAACATTAAATCAGAAAAAAAAGTCACAAAAAAAAACAAATATTGCAAATGATGAATGCCCTATGGCTACAGGTTTTCCCACAAATCAGATGAATGGGGTTTTTTTTAAAGTCCAGAACATAATGTCTAAAATCCCTTAGACACGTAGGTCAGCCAAGCCCGCTGTCTGTGAGATGGATACACTTGGACTCGTGAGACATTTTGTTCTACATCATCAGGATTATATCGCCATTCTCACATGGTAAACACATCAGTCTCATCAGGTCTAACACACCTATTTAATAATACATGCCGTGTGCATTGTGAAACCTGGTGACAGATCTACTTTAAGAATGAAGCTGTGTATAATGTAGATTGTAGGCCCATTGCACGCCCTGGATTTCCGCAGTATGCGGTGCTCTCTGAGCTGGGGGTTCATATGGACTATGTGTAATGCACTTTTGGCATATGGCTTTAATAACCAAACTACTGTGGATTTTTAATGGCTAGGAAAGTAAATGCCGCATAATGCAAGTCACTGCAACTCAACCCTTTTACTACTCAGCCAAAAACAACCAAACTTTACAGTATATAAAATGTCCACGAGTGCAGGGGAGAAAACATAATTAAATGCTACAAAAGTTTTATATCTTTATAAATATCAAATTAAAATGGAGTCCAAATTGGAAGTGAAAAAGAATGCTGTTATTCTGTGCAGATTCACTTCAGAATATAGTTAGTAAAAGATACATTTCTCCATCCTACAGTCTCCACTAGAGGGAGCTCACAACAATGTTTTATTGAGTTTAAAGGGAACATGCTATCAGATAATTGGTAAGAAAGATTTTGTAGGTGATATAACACACAAAAGAACATGCAGCCCACACGCACATTCATCCCGCTTCCAGTCTCATGCAGATTTGGGGAAAAAAAATAAAATTAAATTTATATATATCACACACACACACGACGCCCCTATATATATGGACATGTATAAGCACCAAAACAGCACATATTATTTTGCAAACACGAACATACCATACTCCGATACATCCAAAAAGCGGAGTTATTTACAAAAGCTCTAATTTCATACAATATATAAGACTCTCTATGCTATGCTTTTATTATAATTAAATATTTCTGAATCCATTTTTTATGTTAAACATTTGTTTACATTTTTTTTAATAAATGAAAATGTTTCGATAAATTTTTTAAATACTAGACTTATCGTTCATGTTCTGAATAGAAGACTTTTCAACAGTGTCGTTTTTCACAGTCAGGGCAACAATTTCAGGTACCACTTCTAAATACAGTATATAACACAGGATCCACCATTCACAATAGATGTCACAGCTCACATCCTCCTGTACAATGGCAGATAACACTTATATATACAGGAAATAAGACAGGAGCCAACATTCACAATAGCTGATGTCACAGCTCACCTCCTCCCCTCCTCTACAATGATTTATAAACCTCTATATATAGTAGATAAACCGGTATCCACCACTCACAATAAGTGCTGTCACAGCCCACCTCCTCCTCCTGTACAATGACCAATAATTCCTCTATATAGAGTAGATAACACAGGATCCACCATTTACAGTAGATAATGTCAGAGCTCACCTCCTCCTCCTGTACAATGACCGATAACTCCTCTATATAGAGTAGATAACACAAGATGCACCATTTACAATAGGTAACTTCACAGCTCACCTCCTCCTGTACGACTGATTACTGTATAGTAAAGTTGAGAATACGGTATCCACTACAAACAATAGGCGAAGTCAAAGCTCACCTCCTCCTCCTCCTGTACAATGACGGATACCTCCTCTATATACAGTAGATAACATGGCATCCATCATTCACAATAGGTGATGTCACAGCTCACCTCTTCCCCCTCCTGTACAATGACTGATAACCCTCTATATATAGTAGTTAACACAGAAACCACCAATCACAATAGGCGTTATCAATGCTCACTTCCTCCTATCCATGCATAAGGGCCTTTGCACAAATACTTCTACTGCTGTCAATAAGGTAGCAGCCAGTCTACTGACAGGATAACTTCCAAACTTGTTGCAACCCCTTTAAGCAATTGGTCACTTTCTCATCACAGAATGCATAAACTGAATGCAGTGAGCGCCCTCTATTGGTGGCTGTAGGTAGCCACTGATTTTTTTTTTTTTTAAAGGGGTTGTCCTGTCTTTGCATTAAATTTACTGATGGGAGTGATGGTAGCAAATTAATAAAATCAGGCACTCATCTGCTGTAGCCCACCATAGACCGAACACAGGACACAGCGGTCATTTGTGTCTGGATAGGAAAAAGTGCAATCTCATCTTCGGTCACCTGTACACTGAGGCCTGTGTTTGGCTGCAGCGGTCAAGGGACATGAACAGTATGTCCGCAGATGTAGAGTCCTTTACCTGCCCTGTCACACACAAAGCCTGTGGAAAAGCATGGCTCCGCTTACCTCATCACCCAAAACAAAAGGTAAAGCGGCCTTTGGTGAAGATACCAGTCTTATATGGCCAGGAACCGTCTGTAATTTGTCACTAGAGTTGGTGCGAATCAATTCACTGGACCCGGTCAACCGGGCAGGTGTGAATTGGCACCACGTGAACCGCCTCTTACCTGACAGCACTTCTGACTCCTATTTCGTTTAGCCGCTATAGTGCAACATCTTTGTGTCTTGATGCCCATATGTCGTCGTGCCAGGCTTGTTAGTCAAAAGGCAAGCTGCAGATGCCTTTAGGAATGAGGCAATGCCCAGGGCTCCCATTCAAATGACACAAATTACTGGATTGGGTTCAGCCAACTGAATCGCAGCTACTGTACAGATTTTGATTCGGTGGAATTCTGCCAGCACTATAGGTTCTGGAACTTTCTTACCTAATTTCCTAACAGGCATTGCTCCTGCTATTGTCTAGGATTTCCAGTTGTGTACTGGAGGCCAAGTCTGATATTTCTCTAGGCAGGACCAAAAAAATAAAAAATAGAGCCCAACCCCCATTTCCTGTATGCTGCTGGAGATGGATTACACTTGACAACAGGCAGCAGCTTACACAGAAGGGAGATGATCACAGGCCAGCACTTTGGAGTGATCTGTGGGGGGAGGACATACTTTTTGATACAGTTATCTGCTGTTAGTGTGATAGTCAATCTATGAGGTGGGACTGTCAAAATTCGGGGAGAGACCTTAACATTTTATTTTAGGGAATGGCCTTACTCCTAAGGCTAGTTTCACACTTGCGTTGAACGGCATCCGTTGCATTGCGTTGTGTGACGGATGCAACGGATGAGTAGCATATAATGGCACAACGGATGGAACGGATCGTATAAAACAACGGAAAGCTTTTTGTTAAAATTTTTTCTTTTCTTCTTTACAGTTTTACCGGCAGCAGACTATTGTGAATGATCAGCTGATCACCCGGTGGCCGGGCACTCAGCAGGTCGCTCTCACATGCCGGCGGCCGGGCGCTCAGCTGATCGCTCTCACATGCCGGCGGCCGGGCGCTCAGCTGAGCGCTCTCACATGCCGGAGGCCGGGCGCTCAGCTGAGCGCTCTCACATGCCGGAGGCCGGGCGCTCAGCTGAGCGCTCTCACATGCCGGAGGCCGGGCGCTCAGCTGAGCGCTCTCACATGCCGGAGGCCGGGCGCTCAGCTGAGCGCTCTCACATGCCGGCGGCCGGGCGCTCAGCTGAACGCTCTCACATGCCAGCGGCCGGGCGCTCAGCTGAAAGCTCTCACATGCCGGCTGCTGGGCGCTCAGCTGAACGTTCGGCCACCGAGAGACAAAATAAAGTTTATGTGATTTATAAAAAAAAAAAGAAAAAAAAAAGAGCATGCGCAGTGAAATGCTACGGATTGCGCTGCTCAAAAAACGTTACATGCTGCGTTCCTTCCGCCCGACGCGTCAAAATAATGACGCTGCGTTGTCCAGCGGATGCTACGCTGACACTTACGTTACAGTGCGTCGTCCATACAAGTCTATGGAGAATACCGCAGTGCGTTAACGGACTGCGCTATTCTCCATAGTGACGGACTGCGCTGAACGCAAGTGTGAAAGTACCCTAAAAAGAAATATATCTGTAGAGCTGTAGTTAGCAGTCTTCAGGAGACCTGCTGATTGATGCCCTCAACGTTCGCGTGTCTGCACATGAGCCGGCACGTCCTACATATAAATATCCATCCACTGAATGTCACATCTGGATTTCCAAGTACGACCCGTGCTATAAACAGCAATACGAAAAATAAAATTCAATTACATAATGTAAAAAAAAAAAATAAGTAGAAAAAAAAAAAGTGAACCAACGACAGAGGACATGCAGGAATTCGGCATAATCAGATAGTGATTGATGGAAGACAGAAGGGGCTTATATACGGTAAAGACGACGCTGGAAGATCAAGGGAACAATTGGTAATATGAGCTTGACAAAAGAGCTAATCTTCAGAAAATAGCGAAAAAGAAGAGTAGGTTAGGGGGTCACTACAATGCTGAAATTAAAGGAAGATGAGTGATATGCAAAAGGCCCCTTGTTTAAAGTTCTTATAGGAATGAAAATAATTACGCTAGACATTGGAAATCATCGCAGGACACCAAACAGATGAAAGCTTACAATAAAGCGGCAAGTCTGGGTCGGTTGGGGTTAACTTCATTTGAGAATGAAATCTTAACACATTCACACAAGGAAAATGAGAATCAGAGAAACACAAACTGTTAAATTGTATCTGAGGGATAGAGATTAAATTCCTGTATAAAAAGGATCCAATAATCCAGAAAGAGACTCTTTTGTAGTATTTAAAAAGGAATCTATCATCAGGTTTTTCCCTTATGAGCTGCGGCCACCACCAGAGATCCCTTATATACAGCATTCCAGAATACTGTATATAAGAGCGCAGGCCGCTCTGTAGAATGTAAAAAAAAAAAAAATCACCATTATAATACTCAGCTAGGGGGCGGTCTGGTTTGATGTGTGTCTCTGCTCTGGGGTCCGGCGCCTCCTCCATTTTCTGTGATCCCGTCCTTCTCAGCCCCGTGTGGATGACGCTTCCTACGTCATCCACACAGAGTCCGCCATTGCATTCCTGCGCATGCGCACTTCGATCTGCCCTGAGTGTGCAGGCGCGAGGAAAGGTGAAAGAGCGTCCGCACACTACAACATTTTGGGCAAATCAAAGTGCGCAGGAGCACAATGGAGTCCTACGTCATCCACACAGGGCTGAGAAGGAGGACGGCGACTGCACAGGATAGAGGCGCCGCCGGACCCAAGACCAGCGACGCCCGACCTGATCGTCTCCCCCAGCTGAGTATAAAAAAAAAAAAAAAAAGAAGATATTTTTTACGTTATACAGAGCGACCTGGGTTCTTATATACTGTATTCTAGAATGCTGTATATAAGGGTTTACCGGTGCTAGCTGCAACTCATAAGGGAAAGACCTGGTGACAGGTTCCCTTTAGAGGATCACCAAGCCAAAAAGATGAACAAAAAAGTAAACATCCCGAAAATGTCTCCTGTAAAGAAGACATATCATCAGGTCACAAATGACCATTTTTTTTTATCCCTGCTACTCTTAAGCATTTATTTTTAAATCTGCCATATGATTCCAGAGATACGGGCCTTTTTATTTGATGCTTGGCTCACTGGATCCTCTGGGGCGTGGCTCAGTGGATCCTCTGGGGCATGTATTTAGGCTGTTCTACTTAATTACCCTTTGAACCGCGCCCAAATACAAAAGGCCATATCTTTGGAACTGCAAGCTGGGTTGAAAAAAAACAAAAAAAAAACACGAACACTCGGTATCTGTGGGAATAGGATAAGAACAAAAATAATGATTTCTGACCTGGTGACAAGTCTTTTTAAAATTACCTCCACAATCTTGTCTTACAATTAAGACTAAGCAACATATAAAGACGTTTTGTCTTAGCAGCTAACCTTGCCCCTACTCTTTCTCTTCAGTGACATCTGTGTGGCTGTAAGACAACTGCCTGCAGCAGAAACCTCCCCCCTCTACTTGGTCAGCTTAGGGACAAAATTAGGCCCTAACCTCTATACTAAAGGGGCGTAACTTCAGTCAACCACCGGCAGGAGATTAACCCCTTTGTTCCCTGAAAGACTTCTACTGACTAAAGTTGCATTCACACTGCACGTGTGACTGGGTCACCCTAGGAACGCTCCTTTCCCGATAGTAATGCAGTGTAGACAGGTTACCCAATGAACAAGCAAAATGATCTTTTGTTCTTTTGGCTTGCTTAAAACACTAGAAGTCCTAGGAATTTCGAGCTACATAGGGTTCCAATGGTAGAAATGTTAAATGACCCCTCTCTGGGACTTCTAGTGTTAAGACATCATTACTCTCAGCAGCACTTCAAGCTTCTGAGCATTACGGCAGTTTTTGCGCATAGAACAATATACTACTGCTTGTCCTGTGCGCATTTAATGCATGGTCGACCTGAGCAAACGGGCTAATAAACGAATGATCGGTGGAGGTCTAATGCCGTAATGCCGACCAATGTACACACAGATGGACTTTCAGGATCATACAGAAAATACTGCAGACAACAAATAGCGAGGGCGAGTATATTTTCAGTTTAATTTAAGTTTTATCTAAGTTTTTGGTTGTCTACTAGTGGGTGAAATAGGAGTAGGGGGAAAAGGGAAAAAAAAAAAGAACTTTCCTGACGCTCATTTACATATCCAAGTGACTTCTATACTTTTCCATAAACAACTAATAATTGAGGAAATCTGATAATTGGTTGCTTATCTACTTCAATTGCCTATGGATTAAAAGGACTTTAGCTGTGTAAGTGGATAAAGTATAAAATTAAGCAAAAAAATAATCAAAAGTGCCCCATTCTGTCAGCTGGAGAGGGGGGGCGGGATTTCAGCGGTCAGAACACAGATGTAAAAGTTCTCACCTATTTCATATATAGATGATACTTTCTTGTAACCAGATTACCATTTTTAAAGTGCTCTCGTTCCATGACTGATGTACTTTGGATTACCCCAAATAATATTTTTGCAATGCGAACGGTAGAAAATCCATGCCACATAAAAGTATGCAGAAAGCTCCCCCTAGTGGTGGCTGCAGGGAGTCAACATGTTATAATCAAATCGAAGTCTATGCAGAGAATACAGGGAGAAATAACAACTAATACTAAGGATCTGATCAGTGAACAATTTTGGACTGAAATAAATAAAAAAAGAATTAAAAAAATAATTTTTTTATTACAAGATGGTTATAGATGTACCAAACCTCAGATTTGAGTGTGGAAGCAAATATTAAATAGCACAAGTAGTGAAAAACATAGTAGGAAAAAAAATATACAATTGGCATGGTAACCTGTCCTACCACAAAACGAGATGAGCTCATGGTTAAAGTGATCCATGCAATTAAGGAACCAAGCGCTTTCCTAAGGGAATAATAGAAATGTCTTAGCATAAGCCGTAATACGCCATCAGCGCAGAAGTGTCCCTCAACTCCCCTTCATTACAGTGAAGCCTTTTAGGATTAAAAGTAAAGGGTTATAAAAAAAAATGAAAGTTTGTGCAGTTTGAACACATCAGGGTCTCCCTCTAATTAATATGACCAATCCCATACACCTGGAGAGGATCTCCCTAACGTACAGGTGATATACGCAATTGAAGGGTTGTCCACTACTCAAGTGCCCCAGCTTAAACGTTTGAGGACCTCTTATTAAATACCAGTGCATACTCCCCTCCTGCGGCAGTGCCGCTGCAGCGATGATGGTGCCGCTGTTCCTGTAGAGACGTGATACTTGTGTCACACACCGGCTGTAGCCAACGAGCAACCACTTGCCAGTTGCAGCCTTGACTTCATTTGAGCGGAATATTCATGAGTTTCCGCTAAACAACAGCCGCATATTGTCAGCAGCTGGCACCGCACAACCAAATCATGTCACCCTCCATCCTCCCATAAGGGGGCAGAGAGAGATGGCGAATAAGGGGGCAGAGAGAGAGATGGCGAATAAGGGGGCAGAGAGAGAGATGGCGAATAAGGGGGCAGAGAGAGATGGCGAATAAGGGGGCAGAGAGAGATGGCGAATAAGGGGGCAGAGAGAGATGGCGAATAAGGGGGCAGAGAGAGATGGCGAATAAGGGGGCAGAGAGAGATGGCGAATAAGGGGGCAGAGAGAGATGGCGAATAAGGGGGCAGAGAGAGATGGCGAATAAGGGGGCAGAGAGAGATGGCTAATAAGGGGGCAGAGAGAGAGATGGCGAATAAGGGGGCAGAGAGAGAGATGGCGAATAAGGGGGCAGAGAGAGAGATGGCGAATAAGGGGGCAGAGAGAGAGATGGCGAATAAGGGGGCAGAGAGAGATGGCTAATAAGGGGGCAGAGAGAGAGATGGCGAATAAGGGGGCAGAGAGAGAGATGGCGAATAAGGGGGCAGAGAGAGATGGCGAATAAGGGGGCAGAGAGAGATGGCTAATAAGGGGGCAGAGAGAGAGATGGCGAATAAGGGGGCAGAGAGAGAGATGGCGAATAAGGGGGCAGAGAGAGAGATGGCGAATAAGGGGGCAGAGAGAGATGGCGAATAAGGGGGCAGAGAGAGATGGCGAATAAGGGGGCAGAGAGAGATGGCGAATAAGGGGGCAGAGAGAGATGGCGAATAAGGGGGCAGAGAGAGATGGCGAATAAGGGGGCAGAGAGAGATGGCTAATAAGGGGGCAGAGAGAGAGATGGCGAATAAGGGGGCAGAGAGAGAGATGGCGAATAAGGGGGCAGAGAGAGATGGCGAATAAGGGGGCAGAGAGAGATGGCGAATAAGGGGGCAGAGAGAGATGGCGAATAAGGGGGCAGAGAGAGATGGCGAATAAGGGGGCAGAGAGAGATGGCTAATAAGAGGGCAGAGAGAGATGGCGAATAAGGGGGCAGAGAGAGAGATGGCGAATAAGGGGGCAGAGAGAGAGATGGCGAATAAGGGGGCAGAGAGAGAGATGGCGAATAAGGGGGCAGAGAGAGATGGCTAATAAGGGGGCAGAGAGAGAGATGGCGAATAAGGGGGCAGAGAGAGAGATGGCGAATAAGGGGGCAGAGAGAGATGGCGAATAAGGGGGCAGAGAGAGATGGCGAATAAGGGGGCAGAGAGAGATGGCTAATAAGGGGGCAGAGAGAGAGATGGCGAATAAGGGGGCAGAGAGAGAGATGGCGAATAAGGGGGCAGAGAGAGATGGCGAATAAGGGGGCAGAGAGAGATGGCGAATAAGGGGGCAGAGAGAGATGGCGAATAAGGGGGCAGAGAGAGATGGCGAATAAGGGGGCAGAGAGAGAGATGGCGAATAAGGGGGCAGAGAGAGAGATGGCGAATAAGGGGGCAGAGAGAGAGATGGCGAATAAGGGGGCAGAGAGAGAGATGGCGAATAAGGGGGCAGAGAGAGAGATGGCGAATAAGGGGGCAGGGAGAGAGATGGCGAATAAGGGGGCAGAGAGAGATGGCGAATAAGGGGGCAGAGAGAGATGGCGAATAAGGGGGCAGAGAGAGATGGCGAATAAGGGGGCAGAGAGAGAGATGGCGATTAAGGGGGCAGAGAGAGACATGGCGAATAAGGGGGCAGAGAGAGATGGCGAATAAGGGGGCAGAGAGAGATGGCGAATAAGGGGGCAGAGAGAGATGGCGAATAAGGGGGCAGAGAGAGATGGCGAATAAGGGGGCAGAGAGAGATGGCGAATAAGGGGGCAGAGAGAGATGGCGAATAAGGGGGCAGAGAGAGATGGCGAATAAGGGGGCAGAGAGAGATGGCGAATAAGGGGGCAGAGAGATGGCGATAAGAGGGCATAGAGAGATGGCGATAAGAGGGCATAGAGAGATGGCGATAAGAGGGCATAGAGAGATGGCGATAAGAGGGCATAGAGAGATGGCGATAAGAGGGCATAGAGAAATGGCGATAAGAGGGCATAGAGATGGCGATAAGAGGGCAGAGAGATGGCGATAAGAGGGCAGAGAGATGGCGATAAGAGGGCAGAGAGATGGCGATAAGAGGGCAGAGAGATGGCGATAAGAGGGCAGAGAGATGGCGATAAGAGGGCAGAGAGATGGCGATAAGAGGGCAGAGAGATGGCGATAAGAGGGCAGAGAGATGGCGATAAGAGGGCAGAGAGATGGCGATAAGAGGGCAGAGAGATGGCGATAAGAGGGCAGAGAGATGGCGATAAGAGGGCATAGAGAGATGGCGATAAGAGGGAAGAGAGATGGCGAATAAGGGGGTAGAGAGAGACGGCGAATAAGGGGGCAGAGAGAGACGGCGAATAAGGGGGCAGAGAGAGACGGAGAATAAGGGGGCAGAGAGAGACGGCGAATAAGGGGGCAGAGAGAGACGGCGAATAAGGGGGCAGAGAGAGATGGGGAATAAGGCGGCACAGAGAGACGGCGATACGGGGGCAGAGAGACGGCGATACGGGGGCAGAGAGAGACGGCGATACGGGGGCAGAGAGAGACGGCGATACGGGGGCAGAGAGAGACGGCGATACGGGAGCAGAGAGAGACGGCGATACGGGGGCAGAGAGAGTCGGCGATACGGGGGCAGAGAGAGTCGGCGATACGGGGGCAGAGAGAGACGGCGATACGGGGGCAAAGAGAGGCGGAGATACGGGGGCAAAGAGAGGCGGCGATACGGGGGCAAAGAGAGGCGGCGATACGGGGGCAAAGAGGCGGCGATACGGGGGCAAAGAGAGGCGGCGATACGGGGGCAAAGAGAGGCGGCGATACGGGGGCAAAGAGAGGCGGCGATACGGGGGCAAAGAGAGGCGGCGATACGGGGGCAAAGAGAGGCGGCGATACGGGGGCAAAGAGAGACTGGAAATCAAGATATTTAGACGCTCAGATAATGGAGTGCCTATTCAAAGTAAAAGAGGTTATCCACTAGTTTAACATCGATGGTCTATCCTTGGGATAGGTCATCGATGTCCGATCAGCAGGGTGCAGACATACTGCACACCCGCCGATCAGCTGCTGGTGGTGGCAGTAGGCGTCTGGAAATGTCCAGTTCTGGAGCTGCTCCGTCTTCGGATAGCGGCTGCGGCTGGGTACTGTACATCCGCCTCCCATTCAAATCTATAGGAGTCTGATGTGCAGTACCTGGCCGCGGCTACTATGGGAAGACTGAGTAGCTCCGTAAGTGAGCATTTTCGGTTGCCAGCTGTGGCGCAGAGAATTGATCGGTGGGGGTGTCGGGAATTGAACCGGGGCTGATCAGACATTGATGGCCCATCCTAAGTAGAAGCCATCATTGCTAAAGTAGTGGACAACCTCTGTAATGGGGAGAAAGATAATGGGGCATATTTGGCTCTTTTCCTCAGCAGATGATGATCACTTAGTGTTTCAAGTTGTTTGGTAACAGGAAAACACAAGGTAAAAGATTAAAAGCGCCCGGGGTAATGTGACAGGACAGTCCCCAGCGCAGAGACGTGAGGCAGGAAACAGATTGCACTATTTACATCCTGCGAAGCTAAACACAAGCGACTACATGAGTTTACAGTGAATTCTGAGGATTGGCGATTCTGGTGGAAAAAAGCTTTCAACCACTTGTGAAGTTTATAAATAAAGATCTAAATGAAAGATCTTTAAAAAAAAACAAAAAACAAAGATAAGGCAATCCTCTCACATCGCTAAGGACAAGGGGCATAGGGATCTCTAAGCTTGCAATATATAATTGTACCCTTGTGCTGGCTACAATGTACTCACACCTGTGTAATGCAATTATTATTGGAAGATCTACTCTAGGAAAAACGGATACACCAATAAGTCTACAGCAAGGCCTGACAGCATGACACAGGAGTTTGAAGAACGATAGAGAATAATGTGCCTTGCACCGCTCAACATAATGCTATATCTGCTTGTGTGCACGGTTTCTTATATCTACTAAAGCACTACAGAAATGCAATGGTTCCCAACTATCCAATGGAACAACACAATGGTTTAACTCCATGATTCTATTCTGTAGTCAAGTGATGGATAAGTTTGATCACTTCATTAATGATTGGGATAAGTGATCATAAAACACTTCACTAAAAAATATGCAGATACACAGTTCTCCCTCCTCCTCCCTGACACTACTCATTTAGTGTGCAGATGCACAGTTCTCCCTCCTCCTGCCTGACACTACTCATTTAGTGTGCAGATGCACAGTTCTCCCTCCTCCTGCCTGACACTACTCATTTAGTGTGCAGATGCACAGTTCGCCCTCCTCCTGCCCAACACTAATCAGTTTGTATGCAGCTGCACAGTTCTCCCTCCTCCTGCCCGACACAACTCAGTGTGCAGATGTACAGTTTTCCCTCCTCCAGTCCGACACTACACAGTTAGTATGCAGCTGCACAGTTCTGCCTCCTCCTGCCCCAACACTAATCAGATAGTGCAGCAGGAGAAGATAAACATGTTCAGCTTCCAGTCATAGAGAGAGAACTGTGCAGCAATTAGTTACACAATTCTCAGCAATGATCTGTAAGAAAATTACAGGTCAGGAAAGAAAACCAAATGCAGGTGAACCTCTGATTTCAGCTGCTGCAGGAATACTATCTGCACTGCTATCTTCTCCGTGTTACTCACTGATGCTTAGATACTGGCTAGGACTTGTGTGATAATTTTTTTTTTATATTCACATTCAGTAAAGTAGCCCCCTAAAGTGTGTAAAGAACATAAAAAAATAAACTTGATGTAACAGCTCTATTAACAACACCAGGACTTCAGTAGCAGAAGGAAGACGGGGCACTGGGCCAAGGGAAGGTAAGAACGCACAATATGGACCACTCTTCTGAAAAGAGGACAGCCACCAATCCCTTCAATACAGTTTATGGGGCTTTTCTTGGGTCCCCAAATGTGCCATGGTCAGCGCAGAGGTATATAATGATAGACAGATTCCAAAAACTGAGACTTCCTTTATCTGTAAACACCCATTACACGCAGGTAGGCACATTATGCTATAATTTGGTCAGTCCTACCTTCTTTCTCTGCATCTTATTCCGATTTTCCAACCAGTCATCCATCTGCTCCTCAATGTCCTCGATGCTGATGCCTTGATCATACGACGGGATGTAAGCACCAAAATTAGAATCAGTGCCTGAATAGACAGGAAATTCAGATTTCGGCTTTTTCACTTTTGGCTTCTTCTCTTCTGCAAACATAAAGCAAATGAAAGAACTCATTCAAGCTACTTCTGTGTAGAGCGCCGGTTCACCTCCAAACACACTGTACAGCTTTAGTCTGGAGTCACATCTGCATTGCGGTTTTAGTTTTATAGTGAAAAATTTCCGTACATGTCGTATAGCGGACAATGCTGGCACCTGACAGATCCCAGTGAAGGAGACGGAGGTGGGGGCTGTGCGAGCTGCGGTGGGGCAGGGTGGTGCAGCGGGTATCACAGATGCTCTGTTGGCAGTGTGAGCTGCGTGGGCTGCTATAGAGCGGGCGGTGCAGCAGGTGTCACAGATGCTCTGTCGGTGGTGCGAGCTTCAAATAGTGGCGCCACAGTCGACGCATGCGCAGATGGGTCTGTTGGCTCAAGATCTCATCTGCGCACATGCCGCCTACGGCTCATGAATCTCACAGCAGCAGACTTAAGGAAAATGGCATCCGAGTGGCGCATGCGCAGAAGAGATCTTGGTTTGTCACAGAGCATCTGGGACACCCGCCGCACCGCCCTGCTCCACACAGCCAGCACAGCCTCCGCTGCCAGCACAGCACCACCGTAGCGCCCGCAGCATCGCCCTTCTCCAGCACCACCCTTACCTTCTGTGACTCTGCTCCACCACCACTGCCTCCCCCCATCACTGGAGTATAAGACAGACCCCACTTTTTTTTTTAACCTTTTATATCTCTAAATTTGGGGTGCGTCTTATAAGACGAAAAAATACAGTAAATCCATGAATGCAATCTGCAGCGAAAATGCCTGTAACATGGTTTTATCAAAGTTTTATCCAGTCAAGTAATACAAAGTGTCCAAGACAATGCAGTTTCTTTAAAACAGGACCTGCTAAAAAGGAGATAAAAAGTGCAACTGGAAGAAAAGTAGAAAAAAAAAAAGCACTCAAAAATGCAATGAAAAAAAAAAATAAAAAACCAAGTAACTTTTGTTTATTTAATTGGTGAGGAAATTTAAAAACACACTGAACACTCACCGTGAGAACTTTGCCTTAGGTATAAGCCACACGGCAAGACAAATGGTGCGAGTGGAATGCGATAAAACATCGTATTCCACTCGGACCAATATTAGCCTGTGTCAGCGCACATGAGCAATTATTTTCTCAGCCCTAATCGGACCGAGAAAATAATCGCAGCATGCTGCAGGTGTAATGCGAGACTCTTTCTCTCGCACCCATTCAAGTGTATGGGGCGAGAGAAAAATCGCACTGCACTCGCAGTACACCGGTGTACCACGAGTGCAGAGCGAGAATGGCAATAGCCGGCTACGGAGGGGAGAGGGAGATAAATCCCTCCCCTCCTCAGTGCCGGCCCGCTCCCCGCAGCTGAGGTCCACTCACACAGTCAGACCTCAGTCGCAGGGACACTCGCATGACACTCGGCTCCTGCTGTGCTGCAAGCGTGAGCAGTGTGTCATGAGAGGATCGCACTAGTGCCCCATGTGGCCCCGCCTTATAGGGTAACTAAACCTTTATAGTGCTTTTTTGCATATTTCAGTGCTCTTATTAAAAGCAGATTGGTGGGGGAGGGGAAGGGTGTCCTGAGGTCCCTTCCAAACATCCAAACCTACCAAAACCCTAAGCAAACCGGAGCACACAGCTAGGAAGCCTGTCCTGTCTGTGGATCGGTGCACCTCTCGGAGTTTTGGGTGATCCAGACCCTCATTGAATTGCTTGTAATTAAAAGGGCACTGAAATAGGAAAAAAACCCAAAACAAATATCCAGTACTATTTCTGGAGTAAAGCTAAACTGAAAGAATAGCGGAGTAAAGGCTTCCATACACGTTAGCCATGCGCCATTCAAACCCGCCTATTTTGGCACCCCATTTCATGTGTATGGGTGCTTTAAAACATTTCCTCGATATTGACGAACTGATCAAATTCCACGGATGATCCTTTTTTTCGGTTGCTGCCAGAGGAGTTAGGGCAGCCGCTTTCTCGGCTGTCGCTCCCATACACCGAGGCGCTCGGCTCACCACTTACTTATAATGGATTCCATCTCCGCCTGGGCTTCCGCCTCCTCTTTCTCCTTCTGCTTCTTCTCCTGGTACTCCACATAAAACTGCTTTGCATCCTGAATAATTATTTGAAGTAAAGCACAGAAATATCAGACTGTGAACAGTAGGTAAAACGCCTTCCCTTCCTCCATTAACACCCCGAATATTATCCCCTGCATTTCTGATCAGGAGGATGTCTCACTTCTGAGTGACAAGTGGGATAACGCACCTTTTTCAACATCTTGCAAGTGAGAAATTCACATCTGCTTCGCTTACACTTACAGTCATGCCTGTAGCCGTCTCATATCTGAACCTCTGAGCAAATGCAGCAGTGCTGCACGTGGGTGACCATGGTTCCCATTCACTTCTATGGGAGTGGCAGAGATCGCCATTCCATCAGTTCCTTTTCTGTATTTATTGAACAATTGAATGCACAAAATGATGGCCAATAAGCGGTAAAATCTGAACATGTTACATGCAGATTTTGTTGTGATTTTCCTGCAGATTTCGACCCTTAGCAACGCAATGAATTTCACACACACAGACCTAACAATTTTAAAAGGGTTTTCAATAATCACAACTTATCCAGGATCCGTTGGCTGGAGCATAACTTGGGGCGCGCAGTGATCCCAAGCTTGGAGACCATACAACTATTCCGAGAATGGGTCTCTGAAATGCCCTGCCGGAATGGAGCAGAAGAGTGCACAGCCCAATGGGTCATTTCAGAGCCCCTTTCTCGGGGTCTGAGGGGGTCCTGATCAGAAAGTTATCACCTACACCTATCCTATCAATGTTCAATGCACATTTACACATTCAATGACAATCTGAATGCACAAAATTAAGCCAACAAGTTGCAAAATCTGAACAAGTTACATGCAGATCTTGTCACGATTTTGCTGCAGATTTCGACCCTTAGCAATGCAATGAATTTCACGCACAGACTTGAGATGCTGCCGATTTTAAAAGGGGCTCTCAATCACAACTTATCCACGTTCCGTTGGCTGGAGCATAACTTTGGGGCGCTCAGTGATCCCAAGCTTGGAGACCAAGCAACGATCCCAAAAAGGGGTTTCTAAAATGCCCTGCCGGAATGGAGCAGAAGAGTGCACGCCCAATGGGGCATTTCAGAGCCCCGTTCTCAGGGTCGGAAGGGTCCTGATCAGAAAGTTATGAACTATCCGATCAATGTTCACCGCACACTTCTTTTTCCGACTTTTTGTGCATTGCTTACTAAGAAACGCAATTAATAAATGCAAATAAAAAAATGCTATAACTCCGATATTAGTCAGATGCATGAAATCCCCATTTTTCATGTGAAATATCCCATCCATATTAGCACATTTCCAGGTTTCCTCCATCAGCTCGATAGCAATTTTATATCAATATCAGCTTCGCTGGTGTCGGCCTCCTATCAGGAATAGCAGCGCTGTTGTCTACATCTGGACAGCCTGTTATTACCTGTTGTGAGAATTATTACAGCATGGTATCATCCGCGTTCCCATATGAAGGATATAACTACAAGAATGACAGCTGACAACGTGCCCCGAACGTAATGCATATAATTCACAACAGAACCGGTGCTTTATAAGATGGAAAAATAGATATAGGAAACACCAGACGTGAAACCTCAAGATCCGAGAAAGCAACATAGCAACGTGGAGGAACGCCCACCCGAAAAGAGCTTGTTTAATTTTCCCACTACAGAGGGTGGAAAGGCAGACATGAGCGGCGAGCATTGACCTGACGCTTACCTGGAAGAGCTGAGGCAGCGATCTGACCGTGAGATAAAACCACACACCCAGCTTGAAAGGAAGTAAATCCCGCCATTGTGGTTTTTCGATAGCTCTTTAAAATAAAGAAAAAAAAATCTAATAATCTGCAGCAATAAATAGGAAGCACTGGGAAACCAAACACATAGACTTTAATTGTAAGTATGACAAAGAGCAGGCGGCGTCCTAGGCCTATACGGAGAATGCCCCCTATGCTTCTAGAGCAGGCTCACAACCTGGACCCTGCCCAATCACTCAATCACCCGTGTGGAGAATTTGGGCACTGGTTCCAAGCAATACTGCACATGTGGTGTGCCTACAACCTACAATAGCCCTCAGTCCAGTAGACCACTGCGCAACCAGCTCTGTCCTCACCTATTGTACCATCACCCATTCCCTGTAGACTGTGAGCCCTCGCGGGCAGGGTCCTATCTCCTCCTGTACCAGTCTGTTTTGTACTGTTAATGATTGTTGTACGTATACCCTCTTTCACTTGTAAAGCGCCATGGAATAAATGGCGCTATAATAATAAATAATAATAATAATAATAGTAATGTGGTAGCCATTTTTGGAGGAAATCACAAAAACTCCAAAGGCCATTGTAATCTTAATGTACAGGCATGACCTACAAACGGAGAGTGAGATGATGGGGGGGAGGGGTGTCAAGTGAGCTGAAAGGCCAGAGAGGGGGAGAATGGGAAAAGCGAGAAAGAGTGGGGAGGGAGAGGAGGCAGGGAAACAGAGATGGAGGGATGGGAAAAGCGAGAAGAGTGGGGGGGCGCGGGAAAAGCGGAGAGAGAGGGGAGCTTGAAAAGCGGAGAGACCGAGGGGACCGGGAAAAGCGGAGAGACCGAGGGGAGCGAGAAAAGCGGAGAGAGAGAAGGGAGCGCGAAAAACGGAGAGAGAGAAGGGAGCGCGAAAAGCGGAGAGAGAGAGAGGGGAGCGGGAAAAGCGGAGAGAGAGATAGGGGAGCGCGAAAAGCGGAGAGAGAGAAGGGACCGGGAAAAGCAGAGAGAGGGAGGAGGGCGGGAAATGCAAGAGAGGGAGGAGAGCGGGAAATGCAAGAGAGGGAGGAGGGCGGGAAATGCAAGAGAGGGAGGAGAGCGGGAAATGCAAGAGAGGGAGGAGAGCGGGAAAAGCAAGAGGTGGGGAGCAAGAGGGAGGTGCAGGAAAGTGAGAGAGGGGGTAGCAGGAAAGTGAGAGGGGGAAGCAGGAAATTGAGAGAGGGGATAGCGGGAAAGTGAGAGAGGGGGTAGCAAGAAAGTGAGATGGGGTAGCAAGAAAGTGAGAGAGGGGGTAGCAAGAAAGTGAGAGAGGGGGTAGCAAGAAAGTGAGAGAGGGGGTAGCAAGAAAGTGAGAGAGGGGGTAGCAAGAAAGTGAGAGGGGGTAGCAAGAAAGTGAGAGGGGGGTAGCGGGAAAGAGAGAGAGGGGGGTAGCAAGAAAGTGAGAGGGGGGTAGCAGGAAAGAGAGAGAGGGGGTAGCGGGAAAGTGAGAGGGGGGTAGCGAGAAAGCGAGTGAAAGAGGGCATTATTGCAGATGAGCCACATCACTCTTTGTGGTGGGGTTTCCGTTATTCCTGTCTGGAGTCCTTATCATGTAGACTTCCATTATTTCCTTTGACTCTCTCAAACACTGGACAGCATAACAAACCAAATCAACAGAATAAAAAAGCTAACCCGGATCTTCCACCCGCAGATCTGGTTGGGGCATCCAGCACACGTTTACATATAGGACGTTCTAACCAAAAGTCTCAATAAGTCATTATAGGAAGGCCTTAAAATCAATACTGAAATAACTAGTTTGGAAAGCTGCACAAACAAGCCAATGTCTTAAAACAACATTAATGTCATCAGCAGTTCAGTGAAGCATTACAGGCTGATGTCACCAGAATAGAGAACAGGCAGGACGGCCTCTGATCTCCTCTTTCCATTGATCCAGCTCTTGCCCCTGCTGGGCCAGCTATTCAAAAATGCTTTAATTCTCTAGAAAAGTCAATAGGAAAAATGGTTTTATCTTTCAGGACATCGAATGCCATTACCCACCAAGCTCTACATCAGCCAAATACGGCTTTCTACATGGCCAAGTTTACAGGGCGAGGCTGGGAACAAAGCAGAAATTTATCCGGTAGCGGCTTTCATCATAAACGTTGATTAGCGGCCACCACAAAGTTTCCAGAAATCCATGTATCTTCACTACAGGTCGATCATTATAGTTTTAGTTTCCAGCATTAAATAAGACCTATCTGTAGCCAAAAATATGGATTTTTTTTCCAGTGGATGCGAAAGACTTTATAAACTTACATGGCGGTATTCCAAGTGTTCGCGCCTGTAGAGGCGCTAAAAGTCTTCAGTGTGCGCGCAGATACAAGCAGAAAAGATATTAGATCCAGCGCATATGATAACACAGCCAGGAAAAAGGGTACTGGAGTAAATCACGGGATCACCGCCATCTGTATCGCTACGTAAGTGGCGGTCACCGTTTGGTTACTATCGAAATACTTCTGAAATTCGATTAGCAAAAAGTCTTGGGAAAAAAAAAAAGTTATCCAACAATATATTGCACACAGCTCCAATACAAAGGGAGTGTCTCCATGGTCTTACTATATTAGCAGGGCAACAGTACACATAAGGCTATGTGCACACGCTGCGTTTTTGGCCACTTAAAAATGCACAAAAACGCACATGCGTCAAAAAAACGCGGCAAAAAACGCATGCGTTTTTACCGCGATTTGGTGCGTTTTTGACTGCGTTTTGATCTCTGCGTTTTGCTGTATTTTTCCAATGCATTGCATGGGGGGAAAACGCAGAAAAACGCAGGAAAGAATTGACATGTCCATTTTTTTTTCCAAGCTCAAAAACGCAGCTTAAAAAAAAAGTTGTGTGCGGACAGCAAAAATGAAAACTCATAGACTTTGCTGGGGAAGCAAAGTCATGCAGTTTTGAGGCCAAAAACGCACCCTAAAAACGCGCAAAAACGCCGCGAAAAACGCACTGTGAGCACATAGCCTAATGCATAAAATCCACTCCAATAAAAAAGGTAACCTCTTAGAGGCACAGACCGTTTTAGTTTTTGAGACTTTTTTTTTCCAACTTTTCACGGTCACATTGCTTTTTTTTTTTTTTTGCGACCGTCATATGAGGGGTTTTTTTTTTATCATATATAAGTTGTGTTTGTCGGTGGCTTCATTTTCGGGTACATTGAAGACTTATCAGACCTTACAGTAAAGAATGTTAATAAAAGAGCAATTATGTCACTTATTTTGCATTTTTAATTTTACACTATTTGCAGAACAAAGCGTTAACTCAATTCTGAGTGCTAACACGATTTTGGCAGCACCAGATTTGGGTTTATTTTTTTTTTTTACCACTCTTGTACAATAAATACACTAAAAAAAAAAAAAAATAGTTTTTTTGGCTGAGGGCTAATGGTTTCACCATTTTTTCATCAGTGGAGCTGTATGAGGCTTTTTTTTTTTGTGTGTGACAATCTAATTGGTGCCATTTTCTGGTAGATGCGACTATTTGATCACTTTTTATTACACTCAGACGCAAAATGAACCAAAAAAAACAGCAATTCTATATTTTGTGAATTGTTTTTCTAACCACCACTCACTATAATTGCCATGTTCTCTTGACACGTCAAAACGATCACGACAATGCAACAGGCTTTGCTACTTTTGCACAAAAAAAAAATATTTTTTTGGGTCACCATAGGTTTCTTATTTTTTGGTAGACAGAGCTGTTGGGACAAAATTATTACTTTAATTTTTTGCACTCCTTAAGCTCCTTACATGCCACTGTCTCAGTTGTCATCCTTTTAAAGGGGTATACTGAAGAAAGACGTATGGCATATCCAGAGTGCAGCAGAGACTCCCGATACACCCCAATCATGACACAAAAATGTATCCATAAGGCTATGTGCCCACGGGACCTTGTTTCTGCGGATTTTGCCGCGGAAAACCTGCGGATTTTTCTGGATTTTCCAGATAAATCCGCAGGTTTTAGCATGTACAGTCACTACCCATGTTATCCTATGGGACATGGGGAGTGCTGTGTCCACGCTGCGGAAAGTGCGGCTGCCGACCATGCTGCGGATGTAGGCATCCGCATGTATAATTGCACGTCAATTATTCATTCGGAATTACCTGCGGATGTCCCGGCCCTCCGCTATGGAGATAAGAGGCCGGGACGTCCGCAGGTAAGCCGCATGAATCTCCGCATGTTTCCCGCAGCTCTATTCCGCTGTAATCTAGCAGCTAAAAATAGCTGCGGACGCCAGCGGGCAGCTGCGGGAAACATGCGCTCGTACCTGCGGATACATCCGCAGGTACGAGCGCCCGTGGGCACATAGCCTAAGAGTCCACAGAAATCCACATTTATCTTCATGAAAGAGTCTTTGCACAGAAATGACAAATCTTACCGATCATTTTTTTCCAGGAGATTAGTTTTCACTTCTTCCAAAGATTTTCCTCCAGCTTTCTTCTTTTTTTCTTTTTTCTTTTTGCTGAGCAGCTCATCCTAAAAAAACAAGCAGTTCTTCAATATAGTGATTATTTGTGAAAAGTAAAGAGTCGATTATCGAAAGCCCAATAGGCCAACATGTGCAGCAGCCATGCTCAAGGTTTAGCATCTAGTAATATAGAAATCCCTTATGTTGGGTACAAAAGCTGCAAGAATCTCACAAAACAGAGATCAGACCTCTGAGCAGGGTCTGTAGATTAAACAATCCTATTAAAGTGCACCAATCACCAGGATTTTCCTACATAACTTAAAGCCAGTGCTATACTGGCGCTATCAGGCTGATTCTATACACACCTGTAGTGGTCAACTAGGATGTATAGGTTTTGAAACCCAAGCAAGTAGAGTTTGTAAAATTAGCAGCTTTTTGAATGACAGCAGCTGCCGATCAGCTGATAGCTGGGGTGGGTATTCATAGTGAATCCTGCCCCCCCCCGCCTGTCCATCCTTCCCCCTGTAATTTATGCTAATTCTATTATAGAATCGTTTTAGTAAGTGACTAGAAAGACCTGTGCTGATGTCATACCCATGTGACCAGAAGGGGCGGGGCCTCAGCCAACAGAAAAATAATGTTGCTTCCTGGTATCAGCTATGTTGGCTTCTGGTCACATGGGTTTGACATCAGCACAGGTCCTTCTAGTCACTTTGTAAAACGATTCTATAATAGAATTAGCATAAATAACGGGGAGGACGGACGGACAAGGGGTGGGAATCACAATAAATACAGTGCTGGCCAAAAGTATTGGCACCCCTGCAATTCTGTCAGATAATACTCAGTTTGTTCTTGAAAATGATTGCAATCATAAATTCTTTAGTATTATTATCTTCATTTATTTTGCTTGCAATGAAAAAACACAAGAGAGAATGAAACAAAAATAAAATCATTGATCATTTCACACAAAACTCCAAAAATGGGCCAGACAAAAGTATGGGCACCCTTAGCCTAATACTTGGTTGCACAACCTTTAGCCAAAATAACTGCGAACAACCGCTTCCGGTAACCATCAATGAGTTTCTTACAATGCTCTGCTGGAATTTTAGACCATTCTTCTTTGGCAAACTGCTCCAGGTCCCTGAGATGTGAAGGGCGCCTTCTGCAAACTGCCATTTTGAGATCTCTCCACAGGTGTTCTTTGGGATTCAGGTCTGGACTCATTGCTGGCCACTTTAGTAGTTTCCAGTGCTTTCTATCAAACCATTTTCTAGTGCTTTTTGAAGTGTGTTTTGGGTCATTGCCCTGCTGGAAGACCCATGACCTCTGAGGAAGACCCAACTTTCTCACACTGGGCCCTACATTATGCTGCAAAATTTGTTGGTAGTCTTCAGACTTCATAATGCCATGCACACGGTCAAGCAGTCCAGTGCCAGAGGCAGCAAAGCAACCCCAAAACATCAGGGAACCTCCGCCATGTTTGACTGTAGGGACCGTGTTCTTTTCTTTGAATGCCTCTTTTTTTTTTCCTGTAAACTCTATGTTGATGGATTTTCCCAAAAAGCTCTACTTTTGTCTCATCTGACCAGAGAACATTCTTCCAAATCATTTTAGGCTTTCTCAGGCAAGTTTTGGCAAACTCCAGCCTGGCTTTTTTATGTCTCGGGGTAAGAAGTGGGGTCTTCCTGGGTATCCTACCATACAGTCCCTTTTCATTCAGACGCCGACGGATAGTACGGGTTGACACTGTTGTACCCTCGGACTGCAGGGCAGCTTGAACTTGTTTGGATGTTAGTCGAGGTTCTTTATCCACCATCCGCACAACCTTGCGTTGAAATCTTTCGTCAATTTTTCTTTTCCTTCCACATCTAGGGAGGTTAGCCAGAGTGCCATGGGCTTTACACTTCTTGATGACACTGCGCACCGTAGACACAGGAACTTTCAGGTCTTTGGAGATGGACTTGTAGCCTTGAGATTGCTCATGTTTCCTCACAATTTAGATTCTCAAGTCCTCAGACAGTTCTTTGGTCTTCTTTCTTTTCTCCATGCTCAATGTGGTACACACAAGGACACAGGACAGAGGTTGAGTCAACTTTAATCCATGTCAACTGGCTGCAAGTGTGATTTAGTTATTGCCAACACCTGTTAGGTGCCACAGGTAAGTTACAGGGGCTGTTAATTACACAAATTAGAGACACATCACATGATTTTTCAAACAATTCCAATACTTTTGTCCACCCCCTTTTTTTATGTTTGGTGTGGAATTATATCCAATTTGGCTTTATGACATTTTTTTTATTTTTTTTCATTGAAGACAAATTAAATAAAGATAATAATACCAAAGAATTTGTGATTGCAATTATTTTCAAGAAGAAACTGAGTATTATCTGACAGAATTGCAGGGGTGCCAATACTTTTGGCCAGCACTTTTCTTACCCCAGTTATCAGCTGATCAGCAGCTGCTGTCATTCAAAAAATTGCTCATTTTACAAACTTTATTTGCTTGTGTTTCAAAATCTATACATCCTAGCTGACAACTAAAGGTATACATAGAATCAGCATGAAAGTGCCAGTATAGCACTGGCTTTAGTTTATATAAGAAAATCCTGGTGATTCGTGCACCTTAACCAAAAGGGAGAAAAAAATGAAACATCTACCATTAAAAGGTTTGTCTCATTTTAAAAAGCAGCACACCACTCCCCTGGTTCCTACTTCTCGGTGGAGGTGTGTTCCTGAAGAATGACCCTTGGGACCAGTGACTTGGATGCGCCACTGGCCCAAACTGTATTTTATCCCATGCCGGAAGCAGAGGCAGCTTTACCTTTGCAGCATCGGTGGAGTGCAGGAGCAGTAAAGCTGGTCAGATCCACTTATAAACAGTATAGCAAAGAGCTTGCAAGCTCTGTGCTCCATGCTTAGGTTACCAGCCACCACTGACAGACTGCAGAGGTGGCCAGTAACCAAGAAAATGAGCACTAACCAACAAAATGAATAATCCCACTGTTCTAAAACATTTAAATTAACATGGATTTTGCAATATTACCCATCTAACATAATAAGACAACTGCTTTTACAAGACTCCATATGCCAAAGCTGTGGTGCTAGAAGGACTCACACTAATTGAATAGTTATCGCCAGTGAGTAGGTGATATAAAAGAGTGTATATTGCTTTACTCCTGATCAACAGAATGAAGGATATGTGCGTACTGTCACCCCCCCAAATCACCTAATTATAAGATTGTCACCAAGAGTTGGAGAATGGAGCACTAGCCATGAGTGTGCCTTGCTGCTATAGTCTATGGCACTGATGGAAATAGCTGAGCACAGCCTTTTGATCTTTTTTTTCAGTGCTGCAGACTTTATGGAGTGAAACCCATGCTCTTTCGACTTTGGGGGAATCAAGCTAGAAAACAGAAGCACTGATAGGGTCTTACCAGATAAATGAACGAGTAATATATAATATTATACACTCACCAAATGAGGTTGTGAAGGGTCACAACCACCACAGATAGCATGAGATAATGTCGGCTGCCGCGGCTGCACGTGGATGAATCTTCTAAGCAGGAGGAGAAAAGGAGTTAATGCCGCGCAATCCGCCAGAAGACGTATGAAACCTCTTCCTCAGGACCAGAATATCAACAACGGTTGATATTCTGGTCCTGAGGAAGAGGTTTCATACCTCGAAACGCGTAGACCTATGGAATAAAAAAGGTTAGCAATCAACATTTACATATCTTCTTCTGGCGGACCGCGCGGCATTAACTCCTTTTCTCCTCCTGCTTTGAAGACTTTGGGGGAATCGTGAGAACCATATACCAATTCTGGCAAATCGGTGGGGGTCCCTAGAGATGGACACAAGTGTGGCAATTAAAAAATTGTCATCACATTAGATTGGTAAAATTGCAAAGTGTTTGTAAAAATAATTAACTTTGCAAATTGTTTTCTATTAAAATTCCATTCTTGGAAAACTTTTATAATTGTAATTGTACAGCTCGTTGGCAAGGCTACTGACCACGCCAGAGGTGGCAGGTCTCCTAGGCAAGAACCTCTTGTAAGCTATCCCTTGTGCTCCTCCGGGTGCAATAACAGCCTCGGACAGGGCCACAGTTCAGGCTGGCAGCTTGGCCATACTGGGACTATGAATAGTCTATCTTCAGGACTGCACCGCCTCCTGGAAAGAAGGAAGCAGATGCTTACGGGAAGAAACTAAGGCAAACATTTTAAGTAAAGGGGTATTCCGTTATAAGTTATCATCTAAGCATTGGCTAAACCGTAATACATCTAACTTTTCATTACAGAAAACTCTTTTCATAATAAAGCAAATATCTGATTTTGCACGGTGGCTCAGTGGTTAGCACTGTAGTTTTGCAGCGCTGGGGTCCTGGGTTCAAATCCCACCAAGGACACCATCTCTAAGGAGTTTGTATGTTCTCCCCGTGTTTGCGTGGGTTTCCTCCCACACTTCAAAGACATACAGATAGGGACTCTAGATTGTGAGCCCCAATGGGGACAGTGTTGCCAATGTATGTAAAGCGCTGTGGAATTAATAGCGCTATATAAATGAATAAAATTATTATTAATTATTATTACTTTTCTGACCTGATTTTCGTTATTAGCCTGAATTCCCAAAGCTCCTTTCATTTCAGTCATATCCATAAGCCCCTGTAAACCTGACAGATGCCAAAACAGTGTATGTGGCCTCTACACAGCAGGAATACCTGGGCACTGACCAGCCCAGTCAGGAGGTATTACCTATTCTTTACGCTTCAGGCTAAAATCTAAGAGCAAATTTCTGCAATGCACATTTCTTCCATATACAGAAGTATATTTAAAAAGAAAAATAGGAGTTGAAAGTCCAGGAAAATAGCACAATAGCTGTGTGCCAAGGAACCCCAGTACAAAAGGTACATAAAACATTTTCCGGTGATAGATCCCCCCTAATGCAATAAAATGGAGAGACCGCTAGAAATAATGATTTCTTTTTAATTCCCATTTCTTATGAATACTCACCAGCTGCTTCTCCAGGTAGATGGACCAGACCACAGCATAATGGCCCACTGTGAAAATAATGAACAGGAGCAATGCTAGCTCGGCATTGCTCATCTTCCTCACCCGCCTGTAATAGAACACAGGCTGTCGCCAATCCGGGAGGCCATTAACAAGGATATCATCGTACCTAGGGCAACAAAACCATTGGCAGCTTTTAGAATACGGCCAGGAAATAAACATCAATAATGCCAGGAGAGAAGAGCGTGTTAATCACATCTAAACAGGAGGAAATGCTCTGAAATCTCACAGAACATTACAGGGAGATCCGATTTACTCATTTACGGAATTCAATATTCTACAAGAAAAGCTTCAGTGTTTATCCACATAAAGGCCCCATGTGCACAGCAAAGCAGTGTAACCGAGCCTGTATGGTGCCCACATTTCCTATATTTATGCATTGTGTAGGGTGCCCACAAACAGCGCCGTAGTCTTCCCTAGAAAGATATTTCACTGCAGCCAATCACTCCCCAGCATTGCTGCCCACATGGACGGCACCAGACCTCCGAGACCAGAGATTAGCAGTACGTGTTATGTGCACAGAGTTAGCATGTTATCCCCAAGGGACAGTTAAAGGGAATGGATTCCACTCCAAACTATTTATATGTACATGTAGCCCCTGCAAAGACAAGTCCATCCTTACAATTGGCTAGCCAATCCGTTCTTCCGATAGCGAAGAATCGCCATTTGATTATACAAACAAGGCTGATGTGCTTTTGGTGGGACTGACTTTCATTCAAGTGCGGAGGGGAGGAAAGGGGCGACGGAGCGCGGGGAGGAAAGGGGCGACGGAGCGCGGGGAGGAAAGGGGCGACGGAGCGCGGGGAGGAAAGGGGCGACGGAGCTTGGGGAGGAAAGGGGCGACGGAGCTTGGGGAGGAAAGGGGCGACGGAGCTTGGGGAGGAAAGGGGCGACGGAGCGCGGGCAGGAAAGGGGCAACGGAGCGCGGGCAGGAAAGGGGCGACAGTACGGGTAGCTGGAAACTTGGGGGAGGGTGCAAGACATGGCCAAAGAATTTCAGCCTCATTTATATCTATACAAACATTGATTCCTCAGTAACTGAGGAACAGATTGGCTAGCTTAAAACAACGATGAACTTGTCTTTGCAAGAGCAACATGCTCATATAAATCAGTGGGGAGTGGGTTTCCTTTAAAGGATCAGTAAAACTTGCAACAGCACAGGTGGGAATTTGACAGCAATGTTCTTTTACCACATTATCTATGCTGAGGATTTTTATTTTTTAACATCCTGGACAATCCCTTTAAATCAGTTTTTCTTGGACGTCTAGATTATTTTTCTTATGTAGCCTCTGAATTATAACTCACTGATGGATTCATTTTAGGAATATATTAAAGTAACACCTGATTGTTAAAAAAAAAATGATACACATGACTTATAGGTAGTTATCTGGAAACCTGGGGTTAAAACTAACTACAATCTTGTCAAATTCTTTCTACGGTTCCCGTGTGCACACCAATTACTGGTGGTTTCAGTGCACCTCCTCCATAGAATAGGGGATGTATTGGAGACACCACTTTGTCTTTACATGGTGAAGCATAGTCCTTTAAAATGCGGAAATTTTACCCTCAAAATGCTTTTAGACCTTAAGAACCTGGCCAAACGCGCGAGTGCTGTAATTGCCGAAGGATGGCTCACAATTGTCAATGGTTATTACAATCATTATCATCTACAAGGAGAATAAATGCTGCTGAAGGAAAATGCCAACCTTCTCCGACCGGCTCCAACAGAACCTTGGCTAGAGCCAACACGAAGCTGAAGACATTATTATTCAAAGCAAATATAAAAATAAGATATTGATTGTTTTGCAAAAAAAAAAAAAAAACTTTTATCTAAATTAGGTTTTTAGTATTTTCAGGACCTCTACTTGCAGTCTTTAAACCATTTGCCACCGCAGCCATTTTTTGCCTTTACGAATAGGTTGTATTTTTTTTCCCAATCCCAGCCTTCGGAGACTCAACTTTTTTTCTAGACGCAACCACAATTAGAGCTTGTTTTTTTGCAAGACAAGTTGAATTATTAATGGTATGAGTATGGCTTGTATAGTAAGTCCTCATCACCCAACCAACCACAGGATGGCTGGGGTCCCACACAGTATAGAAAAAGGGGTCCTATGTCCTAATTTTGAATAGTTGAGATAGTAAGGACGCAGCCTTCTCTGCCAGACCTGTAGACTTTGGATAGATTGGTAGCAAACATGCTAGGCCACCACTTCTATCAAACAGTAGACATGGCATCCCACTACTTCTGTGATCAATAGAGGGCCCAAAGTTTGGAGCCACTTATTACCAGTCCTGTTGACAAGTGTCGCTTTAAGGAAAAACCTATTAAAGTTGCATTTATAGAACATGATTCACAAGAACGTTAATTTCTCCATAATCATGAAGTGTACTGAAAAATCATCTTTTGGCTTGTTTTATCATTGTTCTTGGAAGCACGAGTGTAAACAGGACCTGCGTTGCCAAGAATGATGGCCGCCTGCGCGTACAGAACCAAGAATTACTAAACGTTCTGTGCACATATGGAGCGCGGTCTGCCCGTCTAAACAAGCTATTAGACAATCGTTTAATGCCGCCGCTCGGCTGCTATAAACCGAGCTTACGACCACGACTGGTTTAGCAAAGTATTAAACAGTATTTGCCAAAATAGTTAATAAATGCAGTACTTTACATAAACGACTGCACCCTAATAGATTTGTCGGAAAACCTTTAGTTTCCTTCCAGAACCCACATTTTCTATGGTAAACCATAGTACAAAATATTCCCACACATGTGGATCATTGATTACAAATGAGATTTGTTATTCTGCAAACCCAAAAAAGTTAATTTTCTTAAATTAATTCAAGACCATGTTGCAAAAATGAGTACATCCCAATGAAAGTCTTAGGAGCAATGCTTTACTACAAAATTCTAACTAACAAGAATCCAACCACAGGTAAATCATGTCCACTAGTTTACTATTAAAGAAAACCTGTTCCTATTTCATGCTATCATCAATGGCACCACATGGAAGAGAAATGTCACATAACCTGAGGAAAAAAAAGTAATAATTTCCTTACACAAGAAAGGTGAAAGCTACAAGATGATCAGCAAAGTGTTTCTTATTAGTGAGAATTTTGTAGCAAAAGTGATACAAGAATGTAACAAAGATGGAACTGCAACTATCTAAGAGAGACATCCAGGCTGACCATGTAAGTTAACACCTAAACAGAAGTGTGTTCTGATGAGAAGGGTTGAGGGAAATTAACATAAAAAATCCCTTCAGTTAGTTAAAGAAGTAGAAAGGCAAACAGAACTAAGTGATTTCGGTGACAAAATGTAACATACACTCCAGAGGGAAGGCAGGTATGGGTGTTGTCCGTGAAGGAAGCCTCTCCGAAAGCCAACGCACAAAATATCCCATCTACAATCCGCAAGGTTCCATTCTGAAAAATATGAACACTACAGGGACTCCATACTCTGGAGTGAGGAGACCATGATAAAATGTTTTTGAAACTGATGGTTTCAAACCGGTATGTCGCAAAAGTGAGAAGGACAAAGTAAAATGCATGGTACCTACAGTGAGACCAGGTGGTGTCTGTGTCCTTATGTGGGACTGCATGAGTGCTGTTGTCATCGGGGAGCTACATGACATTCATGATATCATGAATTCACAGATGTACTGCTCTATATTGAAAAAGAAGACGTTTCCATCACTCCGTGCCTTTGGCAGACGTGTACTTTTCCAACATGATAAATATTCAAAACACATATTTGTTGCATTTCTGAAGAACAACAGTGAAAGTGGCCAAATAGTACCCAATGAGCCACTTTCTCTCCCCGGTGTCATGTGACTCATTAGTGTTACAAGGTCTCGGGTGTGAATGGGGACCAGGTGAGTTACATTTGGTGTTATCG